>NC_089843.1:185166919-185466919 GCF_035609145.1 Eleutherodactylus coqui
TCTTGAGTGGCGGCTTCCATCACTGACACTGGGGGAACAACGGGAGAGGTAAGTATAACACTTACATCCCTGGACTCAGCAGTTCACCTACTTTTAGCCTATAAGCTTAGCTCATAGACCAAAAAGTAGGTGACAGAGTCTGCTTAATCCTCTTGCCATCATCTGTGATGTATTTACTACAAGAAATCACTTCCATTTTTCTTACACATGGCCTGACATTTGGGCAGACGATTATTTAGCATATTTGCTTTATAATCTCTTACAATATGCTCGCTTACAAATGCATATAATCCTCAAGTAATGTGACTATAGTATATGTTAGAAAAAATAAATTCTGTTAATAGATTTAATGACAAGTTAAAGGGGTTGTCCGAGTTGTATCATTTTCGTACAACCCCTTCCCCATTGAGTAACATAACAAATTGTCATATCCTCACCTCTCCCCGTTCCCGTTGTGTTCCATGACAGTGCCTGATCCCCCGCTCCGGTCTCTGTTTACAGCTGCTGTCCTGTCCGGTTTACGGGACATCACAGGGACCACAGCAAGTAACAGAGCTCAGTGAATCTTATTGATATGCCTAGTATTTTGGTGCAGTACAATAACGCTCATTGACAGTTGGGTTGGAAGATGTAACGACAGTCATATTGATTCTCACCCTGTAACAGGATGTGGAATAAGACGTTGAACATGACAAGTTCCAATTCTCAGGTAATTAATTTTTTGTTTATTCTAGAGGTTTCTCTTTAGTTTATTTTGACTAAATACCATTAGAAACTAATTTAGGATTTACAGTTCCTTTATAATTTGAGGTTACCTTTCCAATCTCTGTAGACAGGATGTAAAGTTCTACAAGAATATAAAGGCCATCTATTTCCATTTGCTGATGTCAGACAAACACCTGACCCCATGCCTGACAATATACCCATTGTGCAGCAGACAGTCACCTATTGTCTTGTTCTTCATTGTTTGCCATTTTTCATCATTAGTAAGTACAGATAGTCTCTCACATAGGTTTATGTCAGTCAATAGGGAGGACCCCATATTTCACAATAGTTTAATAGAATTCAAAAGAAGCCAGTGGAAAATAAATTGACTATGAGTTAATGTTAATACATTTAATCAAAAAAGGACTCTAGATCTTCCTCATTAATGTATGTGCAGTAATCTTATAATCCATTTACTGGAAGATTTTAAAATAAAAACTTGCCTAGAGCATAGGACATTGCCATTAAAGAAATTTACTGGGCACTTGTAAATTACATTGCATAGCTCAAAAACGGAAACACGTAAAAGTAAAAAAAAAATAAAAAAAAATATATATATATATATATATATATATATATATATATTTACTCCAGTGTCATCACTCTCTACCAATCCCCCCCACCTGCTACCCCCATATGATGATATGCCCATAAAGCCATACAACAAACTGTAGTGTGCAATCCCAATTCTAAAAAAGTTGGGATGCTGTGTAAAATGTAAATAGATTTAAAAAAAAAAAGTGCAATAATTCGGAAATCTCATATAACCATGTTTTATTCACAATAGAACATAGAACACATATCAAAAGGGGGAAAAGGGAGACATTTTTCCTTTTCATCTAAAAAAAACTAACTCATTTAGAAATTAATGGCAGCAACGCATCTCAAAAAAGTTGGGCCAGGGCCATGTCTACCATTGTGTAGCAGCCTCTCTTCTTTTTACTAGTCTGTAAACTTCTGGGAAGTGAGGAGACCAATTGCTGGAGTTTTGAGAGAGGATTGTTGTCCCCTTCCTGGCTGATGTAGGACTCTAGCTGCTCAGCAGTCCTGGGGCTTCTCTGTCTGATTTTTTGATTCATAATGCTCCAAATGTTTTCTATTGGTGAAAGGTCTGGACTGCAGGTTCAGCCCCCGAAATCTTCTTATGCAAAGCCATTCTGTTTAGTATTGTCTTGCTGAAATAGACAAGGCCTTTCCTGAAAGGAACATTGGATGGGAGCAGATGTTGTTCTACAACCTCTATATACTGCTCATCATTGATAGCAAGATGTGTAAGTTGCCCGTGCCATAGGTACTAATGCAACCCCATGATATCAGAGATGCAGGCTTTTGAACTCTGTACTGAGAAAAAACTGGATGGTCCATCTTCTCTTGAGTCCGCAGAACACGGCATCTGTGGTTTCCAAAAAGAATTTCAATTTTTGACTCATCTGACAACAGAACAGTTTTCAATTTTGCCTCAGTCCATTTTAAATAACCTTTGGCCCAGAGAAGATGCCGGCACTTCTGGATTGTGTTAATATACGGCTTCCTGCATGATACAGCTTTAACTTGCATTTGTGGATTGCACGGCCGTGTTCACAATGATTTCTGGAAGTATTCTTGAGCCCATGCGGTGATTTGCATTACAGAATCATGTCCGTTTTAATGCAGTACCGGCTGAGTGCTCTGAGCATCTAGTATTGACCATCGGCCTTGTCCCTTCTGCACATGAATTTTTTCAGATTCTCTGCATCTTTTGATAATATTATGTACTGTAGCTGGTGGATATACAAAGTCTTTGCAATTTTAAATTAAGGAACATTTTTCTTAAATTGGTCCACAATTTTTAGATGCAGTTTTTACAGATTAGTGACCTCTGACCTCTGACCTTGTTTGCTTCTTAGAGACTCTGCTTCTCTAACATGCTTTTTTTATACAGTCATGTGACTTAGTAGAAAAATTGACTCTCCATCTGTTTTTCATAAGCACCAATTACTTTTTCAGCATTTTTTTTACCTTGTTCCAACTTTTGTGAGATGTGCTGTTCCCATCAATTTCTAAATGTGTTATTTTTTGAAAGTGAAATGTAAAAATGTCTCACTTTCACCTTCGGATATGTGTTCTATTGTGAATAAAATATGGTTATATAAGATTATTGCATTTTTTTTACATATATTTACATTTTACACAGCATCCCAACCCTTTGGAAAGCCCAATAAAGAAACATGACCACACAAGGAGCAAACACTGGAAATTCTATACAGAATTTTCCTATGAAAAATCTGCAGTATTTGAGTAGCAGCAAAGTGGATAAGATTTAACCAAATGTCTATGACAAACTGTGGAAAAAATATACCCACAACTAACAGCAGAATTGACCTATGATGTGAATTAAAATCTTAAACATGTCAACTTATGCTGTGGATTCTCAGCACTGATATCATCTGTTACAATGCAAAAGATGTCATCTGCTGCAAATCCACAGCTTTTCTACACCAGAATCCATGACTACACACACTATTTAGTGTGGCTTTTGCTGTGGGTGGGTTTTCTACAGGTTCGCTGTGGATTATACGCTGTGAATATCCACCTCGTGTATCCAAACCCTCAACCAAAAGAAAAAATGAGAAAACGAGATGATATTGTGCCCACATTTCTAAGTCTGCAGGATTTTCTGTATGATCAGCAAACAATTTGTCTTGCAAGGAACACAGAGAACAATTTCCTGCTGGTATATTCAGGGGAGAACGTGGAGAAAAATCTCCTCCAGCTGTCCCGGCCCCCTGCTCGCCACTCCATGAGTGAGCCAGAGATACTAGCTCCCGTGCAGTAGCACAGGAGCGAGTACACATGGGGACACATTCGTCCAGTGTAAATGGGCCTTAACATACAGAATGATTAGCATTTCCTCCCTTTTCATTGGGAAATACAGTATAGTACCTGTGTGCTTGGAACAGACATTGGAAGCATGTTTCCAAACATTGGATATGTTGGGGAAATCTGGAAATCAAAAGAGATAAAGAAAAAAATATAAATCCACATAAGGAAATACATTCATTGTAAAATAAATCCCTGTCCTAGAAGGAGTTGTCGGAATCCAATGAAACTTTCTATGTGTGATTGTAACGTTGATATAACTAAGTGATTACAATATCAGAGCAAAAGTATAGTTTATTGCAGGAAACTGAACACTTGGAGGCAGGCTTTAGTACCCTGTTGTACTGCCTCTAGCTTGGATACAAGATGTGACATGGGGGGACATGGAGGCTCTAGTACCCTGTTGTACTGCCTCTAGCTTGAATAAAAGATGAAATACAGGCGGGCATGGAGGCATACAGGTTGCATATGGTATCCTGCAGCATGTCAGTCCACATTTGCTGCAACTGAGCCTCTAAATCATGGTCTGTCTAAGTTGGCATTCCAGATGGTCCCATACATGTTCTATTGGCAATAAATTTGGAGACCAGGCAGGCACAAAAGTGTGAAAATGTTGTGGAGGCATTCCTGTGACCCCCTTGTGTGTGCGGCCAAACATTATCCTGCTGGAAAATGCCTCTTCGAAGCCGCCATGAGAGGAACACATGTGGCTGCAGGATGTCCTGAACATATCGCTGAGCTGTCATTGTTCCTTGTACCACTACTAGGGGTGATCGACGGTCGTATGTGATGGACCCCCAGACCATGACACAAGCTGTGAGGGCAGTGTGCCACTCCACAGCAAAGGCAGGATTAAGGTTCTCACCCCAAGGTCTCTAGACATGAACACAGCTGTCATCAGTTCCCAAATGAAATCTGGATTAGTTGTTGAAGACAACCCAGTTCCACAACATAGCAGTCCAGTTTTATTGTTTACAACACCACTGCAAACTGAGGCAATGGTGGGTGTCAAAGGCATAACATATAATGGACACTAAGACCAAATGTCCTCAGTCAAATCTTGGAAATGGTTCTAACAGACACAGGGGTGCAACAATGTTGCCACCTGTTTCTAGATTGTGGTCAACAAAACAATTGGTGCTGCTCATGCTTCTCGGATGATCAGACGATCCTCTCTTACTGGTGGTCTGTCAAGGGCGTCTTGAGCCCGGTCACCTTGTTTGCGTTACCCCTATGCATCCACTGGTCTTTAACACTTCCTAACACTTTGGTCAGAATGGCCCAGGTGGTGGGCAATTTATGACCATCCAGCTTCTGAGATTCCAAAAATGCTCCCCTCTCAAACTCTTTTAACTGTGCAAAATCTTTCCAATTGCATCGTAGAGGTGTCTAGTTATCAACAAGCTCTACACAAGAGGAAAAGAGGTCACTACACACAGGTATCCTCTAAGAGCCTTTTTATTGACCAAGGGTGGCAAGACCATTCATCTAATCACGCCACAACTCTAATGATTTGCATATGACAACTTCTTCAGGTGCTTGATTTTTTATTACAAAGAGTGTTGTTACTTCATTAATAGATCTAACATGTTCTAGTATAATTCTAGGATCAAAATACAACACCGTTATATACTATGAGTAAAAGCTATGGTCAAAAACACTCCCATTAATAGAGAAAGTACCAGAAAAAGCAAGATCAGATTCATGCAGGCTTCTGAGATAAACAGTGGATAAAAAAGAGGAGATGTATAAGTTTTTCTTTTAGACTTTTTCTTGGTATCCACTACTGGTTTTGATTAAAAATGCTGCATCAAAACTGCCTTTTGAACCATTCAATATCTTCAAAAATGAATATGTTTTAACATTTGGCTCAAGAAGTTATTAAGCAATTCTAAGTAAAATTTATATTGTCAAGAAACAAAGCTCTGTCCACTTGATGACCTCCAATGTCCCATCTACCAGAACTATTTAGAAGAAACCTACAAACTGTGGTAACCACTAGGAGGAGCAATTTGTGTTTAGTTCCATAGACATCATGTATTTCTGATTTCTAAGCTTGGTGTTTTGTCGCAGGGGCGTAACAATAGGGGGTGCGGTTGCACCCGGGCCCAGGAGCCTCAGGGGGCACATAAGGCCTCTCTTCTCTATATAGCGAGCCCAGTACTATGGATAAAGCATTGTAGTTGGGGGCCCTGTTACAGGTTTTGCATTGGGGCCCAGAAGCTTCACGTTACGCCTCTGGTTCTGTGAATACATTGTAGATATGGTTCTATAGACATCAGTAGCATCTGGATATAGATAAGACTAGGTATAAGGTATGGATCAGGCCCTTTAGTGAAACAAATAATTAAAATAAGGTACAATCAGGGGTGTAGCTAAAGGCTCATAGGCCAGGGTGCAAAGGTTTGGGCCCCCCAACTTCTCTTAACCCCTTAACGCAGAGGCGTAACTTGAAGCTCCTGGGACCCAATGCAAAACTTGTAACAGAGTCCCCAACTATAATGCTTTATTCATAGTACTGGGCTCCCTATATGGAGAAGAGAGGACTTATGGGTTCTGGGCCGGGGTGCAACCGCATCCTCAGCATCCCCTATAGTTATGCCAGTGGGTACAATAAGACATGAAAAATCCAGCATATAATGATTTCTCTTTCTCCATATTACCTGTGTCTGGGAAGTTCCCGGCTGCATGAGTTGATTGGCCAGAAGATAACGTGATAGAATCTATTACAAAGAGACAGAGTTACATTTCATGTAATATATTATTAAATACTAGCTTACCTGTCGCGCGTTGCTGCGAAGACATACATACATACATACATACATTCGTTTTTATATATCTAGTGTAGTAATGCATAAAGGACAGACAGACAGACATACATTCATTTATATATATATAGATGACATCAGGAAGTGAGAGAATTTGGACGCTAATTCTTTGGCGCTTAGAATTGAATAATCAAGTTGGGACCCGTTAGCTTTTCCTATTTATGATATAATCCATGCTCGTGCCAAATTTCAAGTTTCTATGACATTCGGAAGTGAGAAAATGAGATTCCATACATGAAATTTGGACGCTAATTCTTTGGCGCTTAGAATTAAATAATTGGGTTGGGACTCATTACCTTTTCCTATTTATGATATAATCAATGCTCGTGCCAAATTACATTGGGAAGTGAGAAAATTAGATTCCGTACGTAAAATTTGGACGCTAATTGTTTGGCGCTTAGAATTGAATAATCGAGTTGGGACCCATTAGCTTTTCCTATTTATGACATAATCCATGCTCGTGCCAGATTTCAAGTTTCTATGACATTGCGAAGTGAGAAAATTAGATTCCGTACATAAAATTTGGATGCCAATTCTTTGGCGCTTAGACTTGAATAATCGAGTTGGGACCCATTAAATTTTCCTATTTATGACATAATCAATGCTCATGCCAAATTTCAAGTTTCTATGACATTGGGAAGTGTGAAAATTAGATTCCGTACATAAAATTTGGACGCTAATTCTTCGGCGCTTAGAATTGAATAATCGAGTTGGGACCCTTGAACTTTTCCTATTTATAACATAATCAATGGTCGTGCCAAATTTCAAGTTTCTATGACATTGGGAAGTGAGAAAAGTAGATTTCGTACGTAAAATTTGGACGCTAATTCTTTGGCGCTTAGAATTGAATAATCGAGTTGGGACCCATTAGCTGTTCCTAATTATGACATAATCAATGCTCGTGCCAAATTTCAAGTTTCTAGGACATTGCGAAGTGAGAAAATTAGATTCCGTACATAAAATTTGGACGCTAATTCTTTGGCGCTTAGACTTGAATAATCGAGTTGGGACCCATTAAATTTTCCTATTTATGACATAATCAATGCTCATGCCAAATTTCAAGTTTCTATGACATTGGGAAGTGAGAGAATTAGATTCCATACATGAAATTTGGACGCTAATTCTTTGGCGCTTAGAATTGAATAATTGGGTTGGGACTCATTAGCTTTCTCTATTTATGACATAATCCATGCTCGTGCCAAATTTCAAGTTTCTAGGACATTGCGAAGTGAGAAAATTAGATTCCGTACATAAAATTTGGACGCTAATTCTTTGGCGCTTAGACTTGAATAATCGAGTTGGGACCCATTAGCTTTTCCTAATTATGACATAATCAATGCTCGTGCCAAATTTCAAGTTTCTATGACATTGGGAAGCGAGGAAATTAGATTCCGTACGTAAAATTTGGATGCTAATTATTTTGCGCTTAGAATTGAATAATCGAGTTGGGACCCATTAGCTTTCTCTATTTATGACATAATCCATGCTCGTGCCAAATTTCAAGTTTCTAGGACATTGCGAAGTGAGAAAATTAGATTCCGTACATAAAATTTGGACGCTAATTCTTTGGCGCTTAGACTTGAATAATCGAGTTGGGACCCATTAAATTTTCCTATTTATGACATAATCAATGCTCGTGCCAAATTTCAAGTTTCTATGACATTGGGAAGTGAGAGAATTAGATTCCATACATGAAATTTGGACGCTAATTCTTTGGTGCTTAGAATTGAATAATTGGGTTGGGACTCATTACCTTTTCCTATTTATGATATAATCAATGCTCGTGCCAAATTACATTGGGAAGTGAGAAAATTAGATTCTGTACGTAAAATTTGGATGCTAATTGTTTGGCGCTTAGAATTGAATAATCGAGTTGGGACCCATTAGCTTTTCCTATTTATGACATAATAAATGCTCGTGCCAAATTTCAAGTTTCTATGACGTTGGGAAGTGTGAAAATTAGATTCCGTACGTAAAATTTGGACGCTAATTCTTTGGCACTTAGAATTGAATAATCGAGTTGGGACCCATTAGCTTTTCCTAATTATGACATAATAAATGCTCGTGCCAAATTTCAAGTTTCTATGACATTGGGAAGTGAGAAAATTAGATTCCGCACGTAAAATTTGGACGCTAATTCTTTGGCGCTTAGAATTGAATAATCGAGATGGGACCCTTGAACTTTTCCTATTTATGACATAATCAATGCTCATGCCAAATTTCAAGTTTCTATGACATTGGGAAGTGAGAAAATTAGATTCCGTACGTAAGATTTGGACGCTAATTCTTTTGCGCTTAGAATTGAATAATCGAGTTGGGTTCTATTATCTTTTCCTATTTATGACATAATCAATACTCCTGCCAAATTTCACGTTTCTATGACATTGGGAAGTGAGAAAATTAGATTCTGTACGTAAAATTTGGACGCTAATTCTTTGCCGCTTAGAATTGAATAGTTGGGACCCTTGAACTTTTCCTATTTATGACATAATCAATGCTCGTGCCAAATTTCATGTTTTTACGACAATGTGAAGTGAGAGAATTAGTGGCAGTGATGGAAATCAAACGATCTACGTGGGGGGGGCGTAACTGTTGACGACGCTCGCACGCGCGCCTTTTATCGTAGGATAGTTGTACTATGCCTATAATCTTCCCAGGAGTGTACTCAACAACTTCCCAAAGTTTCATGGCGATCGGATGAATGGTGTAGTAGTGCATAAAGGACAAACAGACAGACAGACAGACACGCAGACAGACACACGCATACATTCAATTTTATATATATAGATTGTTTATAGGTAAAAGGGTTAAGAATAGAGATGAGCGAACGTACTCGTCCGAGCTTGATACTCGTTCGAGTATTAGCGTGTTCGAGATGCTCGTTACTCGTAACGAGTACCACGCGATGTTCGAGTTATTTTCACTTTCATTTCTGAGACGTTAGCGCGCTTTTCTGGCCAATAGAAAGACAGGGAAGGCATTACAAATCCCCCCTGCGACGTTGAAGCCCTATACCACCCCCCTGCAGTGAGTGGCTGGCGAGATCAGGTGTCACCCGAGTATAAAAATTGGCCCCTCCCGCGGCTCGGCACAGATTTATTCTGACATAGAGGAGGGAAAGTGCTGTTGGTGTCGGAGCTGCTATAGGGAGAGTGTTAGGAGTATTTTAGGCTTCAAGAACCCCAACGGTCCTTCTTAGGGCCACATCTAACCGTGTGCAGTAGTGTGGAGGCTGCTTTTTGCAGTGTTGCACTTTTTTTTTTTTTTGTATATCGGCCGTGCAGAGCATTGCGCCCTGCAGTAATTATACATACTCCAGGGCCAGTAGTGGTGGTGAGGCAGGGACAGAAGACATATATTTATTGAATATAGGCAGTGGGCCTTTCCAAAAACATTTGGGAAAAAAAATCTATTTGGGCTGCCTGTGACTGTCCTCAGTGTACTGGGTCTGTGTTGGGTGTAGTTGTCCTCCTAATTCATACGCAGCCAGCTAAGTGTTACGCAGGCTTGCGCAAAATTATTTCCTGGCTCTGTGTTGGCTGTTACATCACCGCTGTATTCCTGTCCACAGTGCAACAGTCTGCAGTTATTTTACATACTCCAGGGCCAGTAGCGGTGAGGCAGGGACAGAAGACATATATTTATTGAATATAGGCAGTGGGCCTTTCCAAAAACATTTTGGAAAAAAAATCTATTTGGGCTGCCTGTGACTGTCCTCAGTGTACTGGGTCTGTGCTGGTTGTAGTTGTCCTCCTAATTCATACGCAGCCAGCTAAGTGTTACAGCAGGTTTGCGCAAAATTATTTCCTGGCTCTGTGTTGGCTGTTACATCACCGCTGTATTCCTGTCCACAGTGCAACAGTCTGCAGTTATTTTACATACTCCAGGGCCAGTAGCGGTGAGGCAGGGACAGAAGACATATATTTATTGAATATAGGCAGTGGGCCTTTCCAAAAACATTTGGGAAAAAAAATCTATTTGGGCTGCCTGTGACTGTCCTCAGTGTACTGGGTCTGTGCTGGGTGTAGTTGTCCTCCTAATTCATACGCAGCCAGCTAAGTGTTACAGCAGGCTTGCGCAAAATTATTTCCTGGCGTTCCGTAAACGAAGTCAGCCTCCAACCACAGGCCAATAAGCGGCACATTTAATTACAGCGTTCTGTTTCTGCACTACTGGTAATACACCATGCTGAGGGGTAGGGGTAGGCCTAGAGGACGTGGACGCGGGCGAGGACGCGGAGGCCCAAGTCAGGGTGTGGGCACAGGCCAAGCTCCTGATCCAGGTGTATCGCAGCCGACTGCTGCGGGATTAGGAGAGAGGCACGTTTCTGGCGTCCCCACATTCATCTCACAATTAATGGGTCCACGCGGTAGACCTTTATTAGAAAATGAGCAGTGTGAGCAGGTCCTGTCGTGGATGGCAGAAAGTGCATCCAGCAATCTATCGAACACCCAGAGTTCTGCGCCGTCCACTGCTGCAACTCTGAATCCTCTGGCTGCTGCTCCTCCTTCCTCCCAGCCTCCTCACTCCATTACCATGACACATTCTGAGGAGCAGGCAGACTCCCAGGAACTGTTCCCGGGCCCCTGCCCAGAATGGGCAGCAAGGTTTCCGAATCCTCTCCCACTGGAGGAGTTTGTCGTGACCGATGCCCAACCTTTGGAAAGTTCCCAGGGTCTGGGGTATGAGGCTGGGGACTTCCGGCAACTGTCTCAAGACCCTTCAGTGGGTGAGGAGGACGATGACGATGAGACACAGTTGTCTATCAGTGAGGTAGTAGTAAGGGCAGTAATTCCGAGGGAGGAGCGCACAGAGGATTCGGAGGAAGAGCAGCAGGACGATGAGGTGACTGACCCCACCTGGTTTGCTACGCCTACTGAGGACAGGTCTTCAGAGGGGGAGGCAAGTGCAGCAGCAGGGCAGGTTGGAAGAGGCAGTGCGGTGGCCAGGGGTAGAGGCAGGGCCAGACCGAATAATCCACCAACTGTTTCCCAAAGCGCCCCCTCGCACTATGCCACCCTGCAGAGGCCGAGGTGCTCAAAGGTCTGGCAGTTTTTCACTGAGAGTGCAGACGACCGACGAACAGTGGTGTGCATCCTGTGTCGCGCCAAGATCAGCCGGGGAGCCACCACCACCAGCCTCACCACCACCAGCATGCGCAGACATATGATGGCCAAGCACCCCACAAGGTGGGACGAAGTCCGTTCACCGCCTCCGGTTTGCACCGCTGCCTCTCCCCCTGTGCCCCAACCTGCCACTGAGATCCAACCGCCTTTTAAGGATACAGGCACTACCGTCTCCTGGCCTGCACCCACACCCTCACCTCCGCTGTCCTCGGCCCCATCCACCAATGTCTGTCAGCGCACCGTCCAGCCGTCGCTAGCGCAAGTGTTGGAGCGCAAGCGCAAGTACGCCGCCACGCACCCGCACGCTCAAGCGTTAAACGTGCACATAGCCAAATTTATCAGCCTGGAGATGCTGCCGTATAGGGTTGTGGAAAAGGAGGCTTTCAAAGGAATGATGGCGGCGGCGGCCCCGCGCTACTCAGTTCCCAGTCGCCACTACTTTTCCCGATGTGCCGTCCCAGCCCTGCACGACCACGTCTCCCGCAACATTGTACGCGCCCTCACCAACGCGGTTACTGCCAAGGTCCACTTAACAATAGACACGTGGACAAGCACAGGTGGGCAGGGCCACTATATCTCCCTGACGGCACATTGGGTGAATTTAGTGGAGGCTGGGACAGAGTCAGAGCCTGGGACCGCTCACGTCCTACCCACCCCCAGAATTGCGGGCCCCAGCTCGGTGGTGGTATCTGCGGCGGTGTATGCTTCCTACACTAAACCACCCTCCTCCTCCTACACAACCTCTGTCTCGCAATCAAGATGTGTCAGCAGCAGCACGTCGCCAGCAGTCGGTGTCGCGCGGCACGGCAGCACAGCGGTGTGCAAGCGTCAGCAGGCCGTGCTGAAACTACTCAGCTTAGGAGATAAGAGGCACACGGCCCACGAACTGCTGCAGGGTCTGACAGAGCAGACCAACCGCTGGCTTGCGCCGCTGAGCCTCCAACCGGGCATGGTCGTGTGTGACAACAGCCGTAACCTGGTGGCGGCTCTGCAGCTTGGCAGCCTCACGCACGTGCCATGCCTGGCCCACGTCTTTAATTTGGTGGTTCAGCGCTTTCTGAAAAGCTACCCATGCTTGTCAGACCTGCTCGGAAAGATGCGCCGGCTCTGCGCACATTTCCGCAAGTCCCACACGGACGCTGCCACCCTGCGCACCCTGCAACCTCGGTTTCATCTGCCAGTGCACCGACTGCTGTGCGACGTGCCCACACGGTGGAACTCTACGCTTACACATGTTGGCCAGGCTCTATGAGCAGCGTAGAGCTATAGTGGAATACCAACTCCAACATGGGCGGCGCAATGGGAGTCAGCCTCCTCAATTCTTTACAGAAGAGTGGGCCTGGTTGGCAGACATCTGCCAGGTCCTTGGAAACTTTGAGGAGTCTACCCAGATGGTGAGCGGCGATGCTGCAATCATTAGCGTCACCATTCCTCTGCTATGCCTCTTGAGAAGTTCCCTGCAAAGCATAAAGGCAGACGCTTTGCGCTCGGAAACAGAGGCGGGGGAAGACAGTATGTCGCTGGATAGTCAGAGCACCCTCCTGTCTATATCTCAGCGCGTTGAGGAGGAGGAGGAGCATGAGGAGGATGAGGAGGAGGGGGAAGAGACAGCTTGGCACACTGCTGAGGGTACCCATGCTGCTTGCCTGTCATCCTTTCAGCGTGTATGGCCTGAGGAGGAGGATCCTGAAAGTGATCTTCCTAGTGAGGACAGCCATGTGTTGCGTACAGGTACCCTGGCACACATGGCTGACTTCATGTTAGGATGCCTTTCTCGTGACCCTCGCGTTACACGCATTCTGGCCACTACGGATTACTGGGTGTACACACTGCTCGACCCACGGTATAAGGAGAACCTTTCCACTCTCATACCCGAAGAGGAAAGGGGTTCGAGAGTGATGCTATACCACAGGACCCTGGCGGACAAACTGATGGTAAAATTCCCATCCGACAGCGCTAGTGGCGGAAGGCGCAGTTCCGAGGGCTAGGTAGCAGGGGAGGCGCAGAGATCAGGCAGCATCTACAGCACAGGCAGGGGAACACTCTCTAAGGCCTTTGACAGCTTTCTGGCTTCCCAGCAAGACTGTGTCACCGCTCCCCAGTCAAGGCTGAGTCGGCGGGAGCACTGTAAAAGGATGGTGAGGGAGTACGTAGCCGATCGCACGACCGTCCTCCATGACGCCTCTGCCCCCTACAACTACTGGGTGTCGAAGCTGGACACGTGGCCTGAACTCGCGCTGTATGCCCTGGAGGTGCTTGCTTGTCCTGCGGCTAGCGTCTTGTCAGAGAGGGTGTTTAGTGCGGCTGGGGGAATCATCACAGATAAGCGTACCCGCCTGTCAACCGACAGTGCCGACAGGCTTACACTCATCAAGATGAACAAAGCCTGGATTTCCCCAGACTTCTCTTCTCCACCAGCGGACAGCAGCGATACCTAAACAATATGTAGGCTGCACCCGCGGATGGAAGCATTGTTCTCTATCACCATCAAAAACGTGGACCTTTTAGCTTTATCAATCTGTGTATAATATTCATCCTGCTCCTCCTCCTGAAACCTGACGTAATCACGCCGAACGGGCAATTTTTCTTAGGCCCACAAGGCTCAGTCATATAATTTTTGTAAACAATTTTTATACGTTTCAATGCTCATTAAAGCGTTGAAACTTTCACCTGAACCAATTTTTATTTTAAAAATTTCACGTTTCTATTAGCGTAAAATTTGGACGCTAATTCTTTGGCGCTTAGAATTGAATAATCGAGTTGGGACCCATTAACTTTTCCTATTTATGACATAATCAATGCTCGTGCCGAATTTCAAGTTTCTATGACATTGGGAAGTGAGAAAATTAGATTCCGTACGTAAAATTTGGACGCCAATTCTTTTGCACCTAGAATTGAATAATCGAGTTGGGACCCATTAACTTTTCCTATTTATAACATAATCAATGCTCATGTCAAATTTCAAGTTTGGATTACATTGGGAAGCGAGAGAATTCGATTACGTACGTAAAATTTGGACGCTAATTCTTTTGCGCATAGAATTGAATAATCGAGTTGGGACTGATTAGCTTTTCCTATTTATGACATATTCAATGCTCGTGCCAAATTTCAAGTTGCTATGACATTGGGAAGCGAGAAAATTAGATTCCGTACGTAAAATTTGGATGCTAATTCTTTTGCGCATAGAATTGAATAATCGAGTTGGGACCCTATAGCGTTTCCTATTTATGACATATTCAATGCCCGTGCCAAATTTCAAGTTTCTATGTGAGAAAATTACATTCCGTACGTAAAATTTGGACGCTAATTCTTTGGCACATAGAATTGAATAATCGAGTTGGGACCCATTAGCTTTTCCTATTTATGACATATTGAATGCCCGTGCCAAATTTCAAGTTTCTATGTGAGAAAATTACATTCAGTACGCAAAATTTGGACGCTAACTTTTTTGCGCATAGAATTGAATAATCGAGTTGGGACCTATTAACTTTTCCTATTTATGACATAATCAATGCTCGTGCCAAATTTCACGTTTCTATGAGACCGGAAAGTGAGAAAATTACATTCCGTACGTAAAATTTGGACGCCAATTCTTTTGCACATAGAATTGAATAATCGAGTTGGGACCTATTAGCTTTTCCTATTTATAACATAATCAATGCTCGTGCCAAATTTCAAGTTTCTATGACATTGGGAAGCGAGAAAATTAGATTCCGTACGTAAAATTTGGACGCAAATTTTTTGGCGCTTAGAATTGAATAATCGAGTTGGGACCCATTAGCTTTTCCTATTTATGACATAATCAATGCTCGTGCCAAATTTCAAGTTTCTATGTGAGAAAATTACATTCAGTACGCAAAATTTGGACGCTAATTCTTTGGCACATAGAATTGAATAATCGAGTTGGGACCCATTAGCTTTTCCTATTTATGACATATTGAATGCCCGTGCCAAATTTCAAGTTTCTATGTGAGAAAATTACATTCAGTACGCAAAATTTGGACGCTAACTTTTTTGCGCATAGAATTGAATAATCGAGTTGGGACCTATTAACTTTTCCTATTTATGACATAATCAATGCTCGTGCCAAATTTCACGTTTCTATGAGACCGGAAAGTGAGAAAATTACATTCCGTACGTAAAATTTGGACGCCAATTCTTTTGCACATAGAATTGAATAATCGAGTTGGGACCTATTAGCTTTTCCTATTTATAACATAATCAATGCTCGTGCCAAATTTCAAGTTTCTATGACATTGGGAAGCGAGAAAATTAGATTCCGTACGTAAAATTTGGACGCTAATTCTTTGACGCTTACAATTGAATAATCGAGTTGGGACCCATTAGCTTTTCTATTTATGACATAATCAATGCTTGTGCCAAATTTCAAGTTTCTATGACATTGGGAAGCGAGAAAATTAGATTCCGTACGTAAAATTTGGACGCTAATTCTTTGACGCTTACAATTGAATAATCGAGTTGGGACCCATTAGCTTTTCTATTTATGACATAATCAATGCTTGTGCCAAATTTCAAGTTTCTATGACATTGGGAAGCGAGAAAATTAGATTCCGTACGTAAAATTTGGACGCAAATTTTTTGGCGCTTAGAATTGAATAATCGAGTTGGGACATCGGGAAGTGAGAGAATTAGTGGCAATGATGGAAATAGAACGATCTACGTGGGGGGGTCGTAACTGTCGACGACACACGCACGCCATTTATCGTAGCATAAATGTACTATGCCTATAATCTTCCCAGGAGTGTACTCAACAACTTCCCAAAGTTTCATGGCGATCGGATGAATGGTGTAGTAGCGCATAAAGGACAAACAGACACGCACACAGACAGACAGACACACACACACGCATACATTCAATTTTATATATATAGATTAAAGATGAGCGAGCACACTCGGTAAAGGCAGATACTCAAGCGAGCATCTCTCTTCTCGAGTAACTGCATACTCATCCAAACAAATGCGGGGGGGCAGTGAGGGGGAGAGTGAAAGAGATCTCTCTCTCCCCCCTATTCCCACCCGCCATCCCCGCTGCCCCCCCCGCATTTGCTCGGACGAGTATGCGGTTACTCAAGAAGAGCGATGCTCACTCGAATATCTGCCTTTACTGAGTGTGCTCGCTCATCTCTAATAAATATCTATCTATCTATATTTTTTTTGTAATTTTTTTTTACATCTATGTCCCTCATGACATCATAGAAGACCTCTGCGGGTCATTCACATTGTCTGTTTTTTTAATTTCACACTTTCCCACTGTAACTGGGGCATCCATAGGAGCCTCAGTTACAGGGGAAAACATCCCCCTGTAGAGATGGTAATC
The DNA here is from genome assembly GCF_035609145.1 of Eleutherodactylus coqui. Lineage (NCBI taxonomy): Eukaryota > Metazoa > Chordata > Amphibia > Anura > Eleutherodactylidae > Eleutherodactylus > Eleutherodactylus coqui. The sequence goes on from NC_089843.1 coordinate 185,183,836, forward strand.
ATTGACAGAGCTGATCTGATTTTGCTAGGACCCTGCAACTCTGCTGTGGCAGGGGGCACCCGTCAGTCTCGTGATCGCCGAGTCGAATATAAGAAGTGACACTCCTGCTTTCTCTTTTCACTAAATAGCGCTCATTGTGACTAGCAGCCAAGGACCCAACCTGCTCCTTCCACGTTGCAGGAACTTTAATCCCACGCTGTAGTTTTACTATCATCCAAGATTATAGTGCCGTAAATTTATGGTGCTTGGTCCTTAATGGGTTAAGTAAGGCACATTGAGGTAATGGAGCAAGGAATCGACCATTATTTCCTATTGGATCTTTTAAACATTTGCATTGCACTTGTATGCCATGTGATTGGCAAGCAAGTCTGATACGATTTTTACCACTAAAACTATTGGAAGCACTTGTGATTTTTTCAAGTATACAAGTAGTTTTTAAGCAAACATGCATGGCACTCGCACCCAGAATCGCAAGTTTAAGAATGTGTATTAGTCTGAGTTTCTCAGAACGATATCACACTTGCCCGTGTGAATGTACCTTTAAGTAGAAAACCCATTTAAATACTTCCACTAGATCAGATATCATTGCCAGGCCTTACCTTTAGGCCAGTACATGTCTGACTGCATGCAATGCACAATAATTGAGAAGCATTTTTCAAAAATGAGTCAAGCCCATTTTTAAAGATTTTCGCCTTTTTATGTAGTATGAATCCCTTTGCTTCCATTTACAGGTCTACAAGGTGATATTTAAGCAAAGTGAATAACAATTTTATTTAATAGGAGTCATATCTGCAGACTGTAGCTTAGTAAAAACATTTACAATTCCTTGGGACTTGACTCATTTTGGGAAAATGCTCCTCAATTCTATTTTATCTGATACAAAACCTGATGTGACGTTGGTTCCCCTTAGTGATTGTCTGCTGTCCTTGTGGACACCACCGCACTCCCCGTGAGCTCCTGTTTGCGGTATTTACAGCAGCATTTACTTTTCATACTTACCTGGTATGGATATATTGGTAATATCTGTGAAATCTGATTCTGTAGGACTTGGGTGGGTGTCATCACAAGGCCCGGATTAACCTGCTAGAAAATAAAATATATATGGGTACATTTATAAAAAGCTGTACACCAGAATAACTGGCGTATAAAAGACACACATATTTGCGTAACTTTTTTCCCTTCTGCGCCGCCCTGCCACTTTTTAAAAAGCTGGTTGGGCTTAACGTAAGGAGGTGTTGCCACCCAGAACCAACAGATTAATGTATAATTTATGCTAGTAAATGGCATAAATTATATCAGAAATGTACACAAGGTCGGAGTTGGTGCGTATTTCTCAGAAGGTGCATGAAGGAGCCAGGGATGCGCTGAATAGATGAAGAAGCGTGCACCACTTCATGTGTTCAGTGCACCGTGTGCCGGGGATAATCATACTAAGTCCAGCGCAGGAAATGCCATGCTTTGTAAATTTCCCTCATAGTGTATTATATGCACAACACGCTCAGATTGATGAATTCAGTGCTACAGTGTATCCATATAATATAATGCATTACCTGAGGTTGCTGTGGAATCTTCCCGATGGTGTTGTACAGCTGCATTATATGCCATAGCTGAAAGGATAATTGCAACATAAGACAGGAAAATTAAAGTTCTTTAAATCATCTCAAGGTCAAAACCTCTTTAAATAGAAAATAAATAATTTTCCATTTTTTATATAGCAACATTATGTTTTACAGCACTCTATAGAATGTACTCAGCCTCATCCATCCCTGTCCAAAGAAGGTTCTAGCTCTGTATGACCTATATGACCTTTAACATCTACAACTGTCCTGAGAATGAAGGGTCTGTGAAAAGTTCAGAAGAAGTGTGGCTGAGGCTCCTAGGTAGAAGGCCTCCTAAGCCCAATCAGTCATCACTACACACAAGGGAGGTTCTCTGGAGGGCTTCACGAGGGAACGGTTAGCCTGGAGTCCAGCATGGAGGCTGTGGCAGGGCCATAGGTCCCTGGAGGCTTCTAGTCGGAGGGCCTCCTCAGCTCAATCAGTTATCACTACACACAGGGGAGGTTCTCTGGAGGTCTTCATGAGGGAATGCTCTAGACTGGAGTCCAGCATGGAGGCTGTGGTAGGGCCAAAGGTCCCTGGAGGCTTCTAGTCAGAGGGCCTCCTCAGCCCAGTCAGTCATCATTACACACAGGGGAGGTTCTCTGGAGGTCTTCATTAGGAAACGCTCTAGACTGGAGTCCAGCATGGAGGCTGTGGTAGGGTGATAGGTCATCCTACCTGGTCTGCTGCATAGTTGCAGCTCCTTCAATTTCCGCATCAAGTCATTATGTGACCACATGCTTGCTGTAAACTGGTTTTCTCTACTAACACTGATCAACATGGTAATACAGAAAGTCCTTCAGAAGGGACCAGCTTGGTGATGCTCTTGCTGAAGATGACCCCCCGTGCCAAATGCACTACTAACTCTCGTTTTCAGCAATGCATTGCAGATCCTTCATTCTCAGAATCCGTGGATCCTCCAGAGGTCCAGCCCCCCACTAATCATAAAGTGATGCCATTTCCTAGCTATCAGTAGGGTGGTGAAGTATGAGAGGAGACCTACAAATGAAATGGAGGTACTTACCTTATTAATGAAAGGAACCACTGAACTCCCATGTTGCCCAAAATAAAGCACCAATACAATTATGTGTGAAGCTTTCCAGTCATTTGTACAAGTGTAGGTATTGTAAGCTACATGATAAAAAGTAATTTTCAGCACAATCTGCTATCACATACTGTATATAGATAGCTGCAACACCTGTAACATGGACTAGATCGTTTCTTTTCATTCAGGTGCCCTCTAGTGGATTTCAACTGCAATATACACTACAGAGTTCTGGAATAAGTCTATCTATCTGTCTATCCATCCATAATCTCATACTCTATCTATCTCATAATATCTATACACCTATCTCACCCTTACATTAAATAGTATCTCTATCTATCTATCTATCTATCTATCTATCTATCTATCTATCTCATATCTATCTATCTCATATCTATCTATCTTATATCTATCTATCTATCTATCTATCTATCTATCTATCTCATATCTATCTATCTATCTATCTATCTATCTATCTATCTATCTATCTATCTATCTCATATCTATCTATCTCATATCTATCTATCTTATATCTATCTATCTATCTATCTCATATCTATCTATCTATCTATCTATCTATCTATCTATCTATCTATCTATCTATCTATCTCATATCTATCTATCTTATATCTATCTATCTATCTATCTATCTATCTATCTATCTATCTATCTCATATCTATCTATCTATCTATCTCATATCTATCTGTCTTATATCTATCTATATATCTCATATCTATCTATCTTATATCTATCTGTCTCATATCTATCTGTCTTATATCTATCTATATATCTCATATCTATCTATCTTATATCTATCTGTCTCATATCTATCTATCTCTCTCATATCTATCTATCTTATATCTATCTGTCTCATATCTATCTATCTATCTATCTATCTATCTCATATCTAATCTATCTCATATCTAATCTATCTATCTCATATCTATCTAATATCTATCTATCTATCTCATATCTATCTATCTATTTCATATCAAATCTGTCTATCTATCTCATATCTATCTATCTATCTATCTATCTTATATCTATCTCATATCTATCTATCTTATATCTATCTATCTATCTCATATCTATCTATCTATCTATCTATCTATTTCATATCAAATCTATCTATCTATCTATCTATCTATCTATCTATCTATCTATCTATCTATCTATCTAATATCTATCTATATATCTCATATCTATCTATCTTATATCTATCTGTCTCATATCTATCTCATATCTATCTGTCTCATATCTATCTATCTATCTATCTCATATCTAATCTATCTATCTCATATCTAATCCATCTATCTCATATCTATCTATCTTATATCTATCTATCTTAATCTATCTATCTATCTATCTATCTCATATCTATCTATTTCATATCAAATCTATCTGTCTATCTCATATCTATCTATCTATCTATCTATCTATCTATCTATCTATCTATCTCATATCTATCTATCTATCTCATATCTATCTATCTATCTCATATCTATCTATTTCATATCAAATCTATCTATCTATCTATCTATCTATCTATCTATCTATCTATCTATCTATCTATCTATCTATCTATCTATCTATCTATCTATCTATCTATCTATCTATCTATCTATCTATCTATCTATCCATCCAGCTATCTATTAACTAGGTAAATTTAAAAGGGAACTAAATATGTTCTGACTATCCAGAGCCTTGCAGGGTATTTGTATTATGCCTCTTTCACACGAGAACCTACGCGCGCAAGAATCGCAAAAATCTTTCGCATAAAAAACTTGTGGCTATTAGAACCAATGGTTTCCTATGGAAACATTCAGAGGAAAAAAATTTAGATGCGCAAAAAACTTCTGAATGTTGCCATAGGAAACCATTGGTTCTAATAGCTGCAAGTTTTTTTTACGTGTGTGATTTTTGCATGCGTTGGTCCTCGTGTGAAAAAGGCCTCAGGCTGCTTAGATGGGTATTTGCTCTAGTAATTTCTCTTGCCATATCTGTACTGTTTTCCCCTGTGGTAAGGAGATTTTCCTGCAGAAAAAAATGAACTAGATGGAAGTATGTCTTTTTTCAATGCATCCATGCACTTCTGCACCTTTTAACACACAGAATTGTACTTTTTTAATTTGAAGACAAATCAATGTTTAATCAGTGCAAATGCCAACAATGTCAAAATTTGATCTTTTTGAAATATGAGTTTATTTAAAGTGATTATCCAGCAGCATTTAAAAAATATATACTAGGTCCATAGTCTGTGCTGATTAATAACACAATAAACCCCTCACTAAGACCTCTTTCAAACGGAGACCTACGCGCACAAAAATCATGCGCGTAAACAACGTGTTGTTATTAGAACCAATGGTTTCCTATGGGAACATACAGATGTTTTTTGTGCATCTAAAATTCCTTCATCTGAATGTTCCCATAGGAAACTACTGGTTCTAATAGCCGCAAATTTTTTACGCGCAAGATTTTTGCGCATGAAGGTCCCCGTGTGAAAGAGGCCTAATACAAAGCCCGAAATACCTTTTTACCATTCACACACCCATAGCTTTAAATGGTCCCTGATTTTTCAAACTACCTTTGCTTATATGATAGCCAATGTGATAATTAGCAAAAGTGCAAATCAATTAATTTACCTAAAATAATGTATTTGTGCTGAAAATTTCCTCTAAAATACTGGCCACTAGGGATTTCCCTTCCTTCTAATTTTACTGACCACTGCCTGTTGTCAAGTGTTGCCCCTCTAGTAACAGAGATAACACAACAAAGAACAGGAAGTGGAGGATGATGACTCCTGCTACTCATGGACGTGTATGAATCATAGAATGGTAGAGTTGGAAGGGACCTCCAGGGTCATCGGGTCCAACCCCCTGCTCAGTGCAGAATTCACTAAATCATCCCAGAGAGATGTGTGTCCAGCCTTTGTTTGAACACTTCCATTGAAGGAGAACTCACCACCTCCCGTGGTAACCTGTTCCACTCATTGATCCCCCTCAATTTCAGAAAGTTTTTTCTAATATCTAATTTGTGTCTCCTCCATTTCAGTTTCATCCCATTGCTTCAAGTCTTTCCTTGTGAAGATGAAAATATGGCTGATCCCTCTACACTGTGACAGCCCTTCAGATATTTGTAGACAGCTATCTATATATATAAAGCCGAAAGCCCTCACTGACTCACTGACTGACTGACTGACTCACTGACTGACTGATTGACTCGTCAAAAGTTCTCCAACTTCCCAATGTCGTAGAAACATGAAATTTGGCAGAAGCATAGATTATCTCCAAAATAGGAAAAGTAATTGGGTCCCAACTTGATTATTCAATTCTAGCGCAAAAGAATTGGCGTCGAAATTTAACGTACATAATCTAAATCTCACTTCTCAATGTCACAGAAACGTGAAATTTGGCACGAGCATTGATTATGTCATAAATAGGAAAAGTTAATGGGTCCCAACTTGATTATTCAATTCTATGCACAAAAGAATTAGCGTCCAAATTTTACGTACGGAATGTAATTTTCTCACTTTCTGGTGTCATAGAAACGGGAAATTTGGCACGAGCATTGATTATGTCATAAATAGGAAAAGCGAATGGGTCCCAACTCCATTATTCAATTGTAGTGCAAAAGAATTGGCGTCGAAATTTTACGTGCGGAATGTAATTTTTTCACTTTCCGGTGTCATAGAAACGGGAAATTTGGCACGAGCATTGATTATGTCATAAATAGGAAAAGCTAATTGGTCCCAACTCCATTATTCAATTCTATGCGCAAAAGAATTAGCGTCCAAATTTTACGTACATAATTTAAATCTCTCACTTCCCAATGTCATAGAAACATGAAATTTGGCGCGAGCATTGATTATGTCATAAATAGGAAAAGCTAATGGGTCCCAACTCCATTATTCAATTCTATGCGCAAAAGAATTAGCGTCCAAATTTTACGTGCGCAATGTAATTTTCTCACTTTCCGGTGTCATAGAAACGGGAAATTTGACACGAGCATTGATTATGTTATAAATAGGAAAAGCTAATGGGTCCCAACTCCATTATTCAATTCTATGCGCAAAAGTATTAGCGTCCAAATTTTACGCGCGGAATGTAATTTTCTCACTTTCCGGTGTCATAGAAACGGGAAATTTGGCACGAGCATTGATTATGTCATAAATAGGAAAAGCTAATGGGTCCCAACTCCATTATTCAATTCTATGCGCAAAAGAATTAGCGTCCAAATTTTACGTACATAATCTAAAACTCTCACTTCCCAATGTCATAGAAACAGGAAATTTGGCACAAGCATTGATTATGTCATAAATAGGAAAAGCTAATGGGTCCCAACTCGATTATTCAATTCTAAGCGCAAAATAATTAGTGTCCAAATTTTATGTACGTAATCTAATTCTCTCACTTCCTGATGTCATTTTATATAAAGGAAACGTCGCATGGTTGCCTCCACGTGGTGTTTCCTGGGTAACGCAGAGAACTATGCAAAATGGTGAACATATGTTTTTCCTCAGTATCTCTAAAGTAACCACGACTTCATAAGATTTTCCGTGTGAACACCAGATAAACACCAGTACCAAATTAACTCGGGTGAAGCCGGGTATATCAGCTAGTAGAATCATATGGAGGAAGAGATATTGACACAGGTGTGTTGCTGGAACTATTTGTGAGTTATTTACTTTGTAACAACTACTGGAAACACATCTACACTGCTCAGTACTCCTCTATTGTCCTCCATGCTGATGTTATTTATGCATGTGTGCTATAGACTGTTAGGGTGAGGAATCTGCAGTTTTTTCCATGTACAGTATATAGAAGACATCATAACAGCAAGCTCTTCCCACCAGCTCAGAAAAAAACGAAAACTAGAAATACTGCCAGTAGAAAAAAAAAACTGGGGAGAATGCAATATACAAGTCATATAATGGCCAGATATGGTAAGAGCTGTAACTCAGGTTCAGATTTTACAGCCATTTTTCACTTCCCTTAGATCCGTGTAAGTAGGCAAGATCAAGCAAAGAATGATTTGGTAGCTCTAATTGGGCTCTTCTTGCCGGCATCGCACAAATACCCTTGAGGCCAACACTTTGCAGCCACTAAGTAACTAACTTTTGTTTTGCTTTTGGAGAGATAATAAGAAGATGTGCTATGGCCATAGCTATATCTAAATATACAGCAGAGAAACATATGGAGATTATGAAGTAGCAGAACAATAAATTGATATGTACAGATGGGGCTTTATAAGTGACAAGTACAGTATATAATATACTGGAAAGGCATGCAATACTTACTGGATATGCAGAACTGTATTTTGTGATACAAAACAACAGTACCAAAGTTGTCTTCATGGTCACAAGTCCCTGGTGGAATACATGCGCATTTTCATTAAACACATATTCTTAAGATACGACTAGTCCACAACCCACACTTCTAATAATTGCCCATTCCAATATTACAACATAGCTTCTTACTTATTGTGTTAAATGCATTCAATAAAACGCTTGGAACTAACCTGTCGTTCTCCTATAGTCGGGCTCCAAGTTCAGATGATACAGTAAGTTCAGGATGATAACTCTTTTATTTGGCAAGGTAGGAGCTGTTAAAATGAATGTTAATATGTTTTTCTGGAGACCACTGACCAACCAGGACTTAGTTTGCAATGTGATGTCATGTGGTTACACATTAGCCCAACATTTCATTAGCTCTCTTAGTAGACATTCTAGAACTTTGTCTCTCCTAAATATCAGGTCGCACAGAAGGAAATCCTAGATAAAATGATGTCATTCAGTCCTTCAGTCTCAGTACATTGCTTTGTCCCTCAAAGAGAAAGAAATACTTACATAAGAGGAAGCCAAACACAAAAGGCATCTAGAAGCATTTTGCAAGTGGATACAGAATTTCAATGTATCAAGTGTTCTCTGCACATCACAATGCCATTCAATATATTGCTGGCCATCAACATAAGATTGCTATAAGTACAGGATACATCTTTTGTAATACATATTCCCACTTCTTCATCACAGTTGCCTGTGATGGCTTTTTTTTAAACTACCAGGATTATTGTGGGCTTTAAAGGGGTTGTCTTAAGACAACAACCTATTTCTATATGTCTTAAAGGAGTTTTATGGGAATTACTATTGATGATCTGTTCTCAGGATAGGTCATCAATAGTTGATCAGCCGGTGTCCACCACTCAGGACCCTGGCCAATCGGGGGCCTCTGTCAGCACCACAGTACACAGGGGTATAGAGCAGAAGTAGATCACTCCGACCCCTGTGTAGTAGCTGATGCTCATAATAACAGGTGCAGCTGTCATGGATTTTAAAAAGAGATGCACCTGCAATTACCAGTGCCGGCCACTACACAGGATGGGAGCTAACTGCTTCCGCTCCATACCTCTGTGTGTTGTGGCACCGAGAGCTGATCAGCTGATCGGCCGGGGTCCTGAGTGGTAGACCCGAGCTGATCAACTGTTAATGACCTATCCTGAGGATGGATATAGAAGTCCTATTGAAGGCTATTGGCCCATTTGTGTATTACATCCCCCCAATTCATTTAAATGTCCAGTTTGTAATACTACACTTTTCCTGCAATGGCATCCAATTGACAGCCACAAGCTTCAGCCAAGCAGTAGAGAATCTTCATAGGAATTGTGTGAGTACTAAAAGAAAACTGGAGCGTAGTGTTTCATGGGGGGTAAGTTACTATTAGTTGGGAGAAAGGCGTATTTTCTTGTCAGTCTCTCTCTATATAGCTCTTCCTTAGCTCAGATGCTGCCCCCTCAAAGTTTGTTTATCCATGTATAAAGTGTTAAACAGTGTACATGCAAGTTGTATATGCAATTTCTGGTGCTTAAGATTAATGCAGACAACCACAGGCCTGAAAGCAAATGGTGTGCCTGTCGTTTACCTACATATGTGTGTTAGTCGTATTTCGCTATCAAGCACTTTTAATCCAGGCACTGGCATCACGATCACCTAATTCCATTAGTCATCCAGATCCTGTTGTATACCTTTACTGATGCACAAGATTACAAAGAGTGTGCTGCACTCATTGACGCCATGACACAGTTCCTCAGCCACATCTTAGAAACCACTCAGAGAGTGCAGGCCTCTTCTGGCTTGTTGCCCGTTGCAGATTGACAGCTGTGTCTGTATGCAGTGTTGTACAGGGAAGGCTGCCAATCACCGAATAGTACAGCCCATTTGACTCCTAAGTATAAAAAGAGGAGGGATATCAATCAATGAAATGCAAGTTATAGTGAATCTTTTTCCATAAAACTGTATATCAGTCTCAATAGCTCCTCCTGCTCTTTACTGAATGTATAACATGATAAGTTCCCTATAATGATTTTTCTCAGATTCTGGTTAAAGGGCTATAACTTTTTGGTGCATATATAACAGCGTATTTTATTGTACTTTTTCTTTCCATAAAGCATGTTTATTTGTGTGCAGGACACAAAAATGTACCGATTGCAATGGCTAATTTGGCTAATGAGTTCCAGATGTGTTCTTTTTCCAGAGGAATTATGCAGTGTTTCATACATGTCCTTGCATATTGTGCACCCCTATTAACTTCTATGAAGACCTTTGAAGCAGAAATCCGTAGAAAAATAGAGCATGTTCTGTTTATTTTGCGTGACCGAAATGTGTGTGCAAAATATGGAAATGTGTACGAACCCATTTAAATCAATTAATTCTATTCTCTACATATTGCGCCCTCAAAATGTGTCTTTGTGCAGCTGGCCTTAGGGAACACATCCGGGAGAAAATCATCAACAAAATTTGCACTGAATTTCGGTGCAGATATTAACCACAGGATGAATTAATTCCGTGGCCAAAATTTTCAACAAGTAGAGCATACTGCAGATTTAAAAATCCACAGCATGGCTCTCTTCTGCACATACACAGGAGCTTGTTTTCCATCCGATTTTCAATAGCACCCATTCATTCATGTATGAGTCATTTTTTCAGGAGGACAAATTGTCAGAGTAAAAAAATTACAGCATGTCATACTCTTGTCCGATTTGCAGCCTAATATAAAATATGCGGTGTTCAGCACATCGGATACCACACAATTCGAGTTGCGTCCGCATTCACTTACATTGTACTGTACATTGCTACATAATGAAATTCTGCAGCAATTCCGTGATGTGTGAACTTACCCTAAGATTTGTGTATTTGTGTTAAGAAGGCAAATAGTCTTTAAAAAAAGTTCCTACCCTTTCGGGCGAGTGTCTGACTTTGACAGTTTCTTGCACTGTCAATGTTCTTATCACAAGAAGGGCAGAAAACCAAAATGATAAAATGCAAATGCAAAATACATAGTAAATCATGATATATATCTAAATTCACAAAGTGGGGCATAAGATGATAAAAATGTGAGTATCATAGTAGGTTAGGTTGAATGAAGACAGTGTCCATCTAGTTCAGCCTGTAGGAAGTAGAAGAAGTATAGCAGCCACAATAATATGTAGAACTCATATTCAGAAAGTGAGAGGAGTCGGCGGCTATCCATGCGACCCGCCGCATGGTAAACTGCTCCTTCCTATCTGAGTGATTGACATCAATGTTTAGGTCAGAATTTTATGACTTCATGTCATCACTGCTTGCAGAGATGATCCTCACTTACAAGCAATATGTACCCTAGGCATTAGTAATTGAGCTATGAATCGGTTTAGGTCCAAGGAGACAAACTGAGTGCATTTAGTGATAAACAGAGAACGTCTCTGCTGATATAATGGCAGCCCTTTTCTTTTATGATGATGAAAGGTGAATAAAGATGAGCGAGCACCAAAATGCTCGGGTGCTCGTTACTCGAGTCGAACTTTCAGTGATGCTCGAGAGTTCGTTTCGAGTAACGAACCCCATTGAAGTCAATGGGCGACTCGAGCATTTTTGTATATTGCCGATGCTCGCTAAGGTTTTCATTTGTGAAAACCTGGGAAATTCAAGAAAGTGATGGGAACGACACAGAAACGGATAGTGCAGGCGAGGGGCTACATATTGGGCTGCATCTCAAGTTCCCAGGTCCCACTATTAAGCCACAATAGTGGCAAGAGTGAGACCCCCCCCCCCCCCCGCACTGTCAGCATAAAGATCGTTCTCCTCTGCCACAGCTGTAACAGCTGTGGCAGAGAAGAACGATGTTAGCCCATTGAATTCAATGGAGCTGGCAATACAGCCGGCTCCATTGAAAGCAATGGGCTGCCGGCGATCGCGGGATGAATTGTTGGGAAGGGGTTAAATATATAAGCCCTTCCCTGCAATTCATCCAGAAATGTGTAAAAATAAAAAATATATATATACTCACCTGGTCCCGGCAGACGGAGTTCAGCGCGGCCAGCGGCAGTCCTCCTGAACTGCTCTGAACAGCTGTGAGTAGTATTCAGCAGCCAGGGATTTAAAATCCCCGCCTGCTGAATGAGCTGCCTCTAATTGGTCACAGCCTGACCAATCAGAGGCAGATCTCACTCACACACCCATTCATGAATTTATGAATGGGTGAGTGACTGCTGCCTCTCATTGGCTCAGCGGGACCAATCAGATGAGAGGCAGCAGTCACTCACCCATTCATGAATTCATGAATAGGTGTGTGAGTGAGATCTGCCTCCATCTGCTGGGACCAGGTGAGTATATATATTTTTTTATTTTTACACATTTCTGGATGAATTGCAGGGAAAGGCTTATATATTTAAGCCCTTCCCGACAATTCATCCCGTGATTGCCGGCAGCCCATTGCTTTCCATGGAGCTGGCTGTATTGCCGGCTCCATTGAATTCAATGGTCAGTGCTCGTTTAATCGAGACGAGTACCGCGTGGTGCTCGTCTCGAGTAACGAGCATCTCGAGCACCCTAAGGCCTCATGTCCACGGGGAAAATCAGGCCCGCTCCGGATTCTCCATGGAGAATCTGCAGCGGGTCCCTCCTGCCCCGCGGACATGAGGGCTGAAAATAAGAATAAATGAGAATAAACTCACCTCCCATCCGCTCCGTTTCTTCTCTTCGCCGCGGCGTCATCTTCTCTGCGTCGCGGCCGGATCTTCTTTCTTCGGCTCGGCGGATGTGCATGATGACGTCGGTGACGTGCCCCGCGCATGCGCCGTCCCGAAGAAAAAAGATCCGGCCGCGACGGAGAGAAGATGGCGCCGCGGCGAAGAGAAGAAACGGAGCGTGTGAGTAAATTCCGAATTTTGTCTCCCGCGGATCCGGACGGCTTCCATAGGCTTCAATAGAAGCCCGCGGGAGCCGTCCCCGCGGGAGACCCGCATGAAAATGGAGCATGGTCCAGATTTTTTCATGCTCCATTTTTTTAAAAATCCCTTTTATTGACGATCCGCGGGTATTTATCTACCCTGCGGGTGGTCAATGCATCCCTATGGGGTGCGGATCCGCGGGGAGGAGAAGAGTTAAAATCCGCTGCGGATTTTAATTCTTATTTTGCCCGTGGACATGAGGCCTAATACTCGAACGAGCATCAAGCTCGGACGAGTATGCTCGCTCATCTCTAAAGGTGAACAATTCTTACAGGTTTATAGCATGAGAAGAACACAGAATAAATAAAATTCTCTTAATGTGAGCTCGGGATCCCAAAGCTAAACCTGCTACAGTACATATTGTATTATTTGCGTTCTGTTTTGCAAGGCAAGAGGTTATCTATTCTCATTCACCTTCAGTGGTGAGTAAGCATAAATTGACTGTTCTAGACATTGGGATAAAGTCGGAAATAGAAACTGAAGGTTGATCCTACTTTTAATTAGTACTGTAAGTGTGACTAAGAAAACAGCTTCACCGCACACAATCTTCTTAAATCCTTGTCTGAGACGTTAAATTAAACGTCTGAAGCTCTTATTTGTGGCTTGGAGTTGAATATAAAGTCTGACATACCCAACTTAAAAGTCTAACCTTTTCTGATGAATAATGCTGCAATCATGAAACTCCATATACTTACATGATGTTTAGTATCAAAAGTTCAGACAGAACTTTTAAAGTATCTGTAGCATCTTTTTGCTATAAAATGAAGGCAAAAATACCATGGAGTGCCGATGACGTCGGGGGGGGAGGGGGGGGGGGGGGTCACATTGACCGCAGACTTCTGTTGTCCAAGTCTCTTCTGGAAATTTGGATGGCTTTGCTTATTACTATGGAAGCAGGGAACCATGAACATGACTACAGATAACAGATTGTTGGATGGCGGAGTACTTAGCATCAATCTGTTCTCCTAAACATTTTTCAAGTCTCCTTCTGCTAATATGCAGGATCAGGGGAACATAGGATAAGGATCAGGTGAACATGGGATCAAAAACAGGGGAACATAGGATCAGGTGAACATAGGACCAAAGTTTTTCCATCTGCACCTTTCCTTCTCCTTCTGCAAGGTGCTGTGGAGTGAGGCTGGAAATCACAGGTATAAAGAAGCATGGGGCTCTATATTATAGCGTGGAATTAAAGGAGATGTCCCGAGGCAGCAAGTGGGTCTATACACTTCTGTATGGCCATAATAATGCACTTTGTAATGTACATTGTGCATTAATTATGAGCCATACAGAAGTTATAAAAAGTTTTATACTTACCTGCTCCGTTGCTAGCGTCCTCGTCTCCATGGTGCCGACTAATTTTCGCCCTCCGATGGCCAAATTAGCCGCGCTTGCGCAGTCCGGGTCTTCTGCTTTCTTCTATGGAGCCGCTCGTGCCAGAGAGCGGCTCCGTGTAGCTCCGCCCCGTCACGTGCCGATTCCAGCCAATCAGGAGGCTGGAATCGGCAGTGGACCGCACAGAAGAGCTGCGGTCCACGAAGGTAGAAGATCCCGGCGGCCATCTTCAGCGGTAAGTATTGAAGTCACCGGACCGCCGGGATTCAGGTAAGCGCTGTGCGGGTGGTTTTTTTAACCCCTGCATCGGGGTTGTCTCGCGCCGAACGGGGGGGGGTTTAAAAAAAAAAACCCGTTTCGGCGCGGGACATCTCCTTTAAATCCTACTCCACTATAATTAATATCAGGGGCAAGTTAGTTTAGAGATTCTGTTGCATATCTGGCTCAAAAAGCCAGAAGAAATAGCACTGCATGCAGGACTTTTTCTTTCGGTAAAATGGTGGGCAGCTGAGCAGAAAGTGAGCGGACCCCATTATGATCAATGGAGCCTGTTCTGCGCGATCATATAATTCTATAAATCTCATCCCAAAAAGGTCTTATCTAGAGATGAGCGAGCGTACTCGTCCAAGCTTGATGCTCGTTCGAGTATTAGGGTGTTTGAGATGCTCGTTACTCAAGACGAGCACCACGCGGTGCTCGACTCCATTACATTTCCTTCCCTGAGAAATTTGCGCGCTTTTCTGGACAATAGAAACACAGGGAAGGCATTACAACTTCCTCCTGTGACATTCCAGCCCTATCCCACCACCCTGCAGTGAGTGACTGGGGAGATCAGATGACACCTGAGTATTTAAATCTGCCCCGCCCGTGGCTCCCCACAGACACAAGCTAAGAGAGATCAGGGAAAGTGCTGTCTTGCTGTAGCTGCTATAGGGAGAGTGTTAGGTGTTATTTTAGTCTTTAAGAACCCCAACGGTCCTTCTTAGGGCCACATCCAACCGTGTGCAGTACTGTTGAGGCTGCTTTTAGCAGTTTTGCACAATTTTTTTTTTTTGATATATCGGGCGTGCAGACCATAGCGTCCTCAGTCTGCAGTCATTTTACAGAGTATAGGGGCAGTACTGGTGAGGCAAGGACAGTGGTACAGGGAAAGAGATATACTGGCTATATAGGCAGTGGGCTTTTTCAAAAAAATTGGAAAAAAATACTATATTTGGGCTGCCTGTGACCGTCTTCAGTTTACTACGTGTCTGCTGGGGGTAGTAGTCGCTGATTAATACCCAGCCTTGCGCATAATTTTTTCTGGCTGCACTGTGCTTTCAATAACCACAGTCATCCTCCAACAGGGAAATCCATATACAGACTATATCACAGGCAGTGGTCTTTTTCCCAAAAAGTGGAAAAAAAATACTATATTTGGCCTGCCTGTGACCGTCTTCAGTTTACGGCGTGTGTGCTGGGGGTAGTAGTCGCTGATTAATACCCAGCCTTGCGCATACTTTTTTCTGGCTGCACTGTGCTTTCAATAACCACAGTCATCCTCCAACAGGGAAATCCATATACAGGCTATATCACAGGCAGTGGTCTTTTCCCCAAAAAGTGGAAAAAAATACTATATTTGGCCTGCCTGTGACTGTCTTCAGTTTACGGCGTGTGTGCTGGCGGTAGTAGTCGCTGATTAATACCCAGCCTTGCGCATAATTTTTTCTGGCTGCACTGCGCTTTCAATAACCACAGTCATCCTCCAACAGGGAAATCCATATACAGGCTATATCACAGGCAGTGGGCTTTTTCCCAAAAAGTGGAAAATAATACTATATTTGGCCTGCCTGTGACCGTCTTCAGTTTACGGCGTGTGTGCTGGGGGTAGTAGCCGCTGATTAATACCCAGCCTTGCGCATAATTTATTCTGGCTGCACTGTGCTTTTAATAACCACAGTCATCCTCCAACAGGGAAATCCATATACAGGCTATATCACAGGCAGTGGTCTTTTTCCCAAAAAGTGGAAAAAAATACTATATTTGGCCTGCCTGTGACCGTCTTCAGTTTACGGCGTGTGTGCTGGGGGTAGTAGTCGCTGATTAATACCCAGCCTTGCGCATAATTGTTTTCTGGCTCTGCTGTGTCCGTTACATGATCGCCGTCATCCCGCCAGAGGGAAAGAGTATACATATATACGCTGCATACGGTGTCTGTCTGGTTTTTCACCTCACCATTTGAAAAAATTGAAGCAAAATACTTAAGGCCTACCACTGGCCTTTGGCCACTTGACTGGTTCTGCCCTGTGAATTCCAGTAGCTCAGTCATACGCACCTAGGTCTCACTACAGGCTTGCGCATAATTGTTTTCTGGCTCTGCTGTGCGTTCCGTAAGCGAAGTCAACCTCCAACCACAGGCCAATAAGCGGCACATTTAATTACAGCGTTCTGTTTCTGCTCTACTCGTAATACACCATGCTGAGGGGTAGGGGTAGGCCTAGAGGACGTGGACGGGGGCGAGGACGTGGAGGCCCAAGTCAGGGTGTGGGCACAGGCCGAGCTCCTGGTCCAGGTGTATCGCAGCCGACTGCTGCGGGATTAGGAGAGAGGCAAGTTTCTGGGGTCCCCAGATTCATCTCACAATTAATGGGTCCACGCGGTAGACCTTTATTAGAAACTGAGCAGTGTGAGCAGGTCCTGTCATGGATGGCAGAAAGTGCATCCAGCAATCTATCGACCACCCAGTCTTCTACGCCGTCCACAGCTGCAACTCTGAATCCTCTGGCTGCTGCTCCTCCTTCCTCCCAGCCTCCTCACTCCATGAAAATGACACATTCTGAGGAGCAGGCAGACTCCCAGGAACTGTTCTCGGGCCCCTGCCCACATTGGGCAGCAATGGTTCCTCTCCCACCGGAGGAGTTTGTCGTGACCGATGCCCAACCTTTGGAAAGTTCCCGGGGTCCGAGGGATGAGGCTGGGGACTTCCGGCAACTGTCTCAAGAGCTTTCAGTGGGTGAGGAGGACGATGACGATGAGACACAGTTGTCTATCAGTGAGGTAGTAGTAAGGGCAGTAAGTCCGAGGGAGGAGCGCACAGAGGATTCGGAGGAAGAGCAGCTGGACGATGAGGTGACTGACCCCACTTGGTTTGCTAAGCCTACTGAGGACAGGTCTTCAGAGGGGGAGGCAAGTGCAGCAGCAGGGCAGGTTGGAAGAGTCAGTGCGGTGGACAGGAGTAGAGGCAGGGCCAGACCGAATAATCCACCAAGTATTTCCCAAAGCGCCCCCTCGCGCCATGCCACCCTGCAGAGGCCGAGGTGCTCAAAGGTGTGGCAGTTTTTCACTGAAAGTGCAGACGACCGACGAACTGTGGTGTGCAAGGTTTGTCGCGCCAAGATCAGCCGGGGAGCCACCACCACCAGCATGCGCAGGCATATGATGGCAAAGCACCCCACAAGGTGGGACGAAGGCCGTTCACCGCCTCCGGTTTGCACCACTGACTCTCCCCTTGTGCCCCAACCTGCCACTGAGATCCAACCCCCCTCTCAGGACACAGGCGCAACCGTCTCCCGGCCTGCACCCACACCCTCACCTCCGCTGTCCTCGGCCCCATCCAGCAATGTCTCTCAGCGCAGCGTCCAGCCGTCGCTAGCGCAACTGTTTGAGCGCAAGCGCAAATACGCCGCCACGCACCCGCACGCTCAAGCATTAAACGTGCACATAGCCAAATTGATCAGCCTGGAGATGCTGCCGTATAGGCTTGTGGAAACAGAGGCTTTCAAAAACATGATGGCGGCGGCGGCCACGCGCTACTCGGTTCCCAGTCGCCACTACTTTTCCCGATGTGCCGTCCCAGCCCTGCACGACTACGTCTCCCGCAACATTGTACGCGCCCTCACCAACGCGGTTACTGCCAAGGTCCACTTAACAACGGACACGTGGACAAGCACAGGCGGGCAGGGCCACTATATCTCCCTGACGGCACATTGGGTGAATTTAGTGGAGGCTGGGACAGAGTCAGAGCCTGGGACCGCTCACGTCCTACCCACCCCCAGAATTGCGGGCCCCAGCTCGGTGGTGGTATCTGCGGCGGTGTATGCTTCCTCCACTAAACCACCCTCCTCCTCCTCCTACGCAACCTCTGTCTTGCAATCAAGATGTGTCAGCAGCAGCACGTCACCAGCAGTCGGTGTCGCGCGGCGTGGCAGCACAGCGGTGGGCAAGCATCAGCAGGCTGTACTGAAACTACTCAGCTTAGGAAAGAAGAGGCACACGGCCCACGAACTGCTGCAGGGTCTGACAAGCAGACTGACCACTGGCTTTCGCCGCTGAGCCTCCAACCGGGCATGGTCGTGTGTGACAACAGCCGTAACCTGGTGGCGGCTCTGCAGCTGGGCAGCCTCACGCACGTGCCATGCCTGGCCCATGTCTTTAATTTGGTGGTTTAGCGGTTTCTGAAAAGCTACCCACGCTTGTCAGACCTGCTCGGAAATGTGCGCTAAGCCGGCAAGTCCAACACGGACGCTGCCACCCTGCGGACCCTGCAACATCGGTTTAATCTGCCAGTGCACCGACTGCTGTGCGACGTGCCCACACGGTGGAACTCTACGCTCCACATGTTGGCCAGGCTCTATGAGCAGCGTAGAGCTATAGTGGAATACCAACTCCAACATGGGTGGCGTAGTGGGAGTCAGCCTCCTCAATTCTTTACAGAAGAGTGGGCCTGGTTGGCAGACATCTGCCAGGTCCTTGGAAACTTTGAGGAGTCCACCCAGATGGTGAGCGGCGATGCTGCAATCATTAGCGTCACCATTCCTCTGCTATGCCTCTTGAGAAGTTCCCTGCAAAGCATTAAGGCAGACGCTTTGCGCTCGGAAACGGAGGCGGGGGAAGACAGTATGTTGCTGGATAGTTAGAGCACCCTCATGTCTATCTCAGCGCGTTTTGGAGGAGGAGGAGGAGGGGGAGGAGCATGAGGAGGAGGGGGAAGAGACCGCTTGGCCCACTGCTGAGGGTACCCATGCTGCTTGCCTGTCATCCTTTCAGCGTGTATGGCCTGAGGAGGAGGATCCTGAAAGTGATCTTCCTAGTGAGGACAGCCATGTGTTGCGTACAGGTACCCTGGCACACATGGCGGACTTCATGCTAGGATGCCTTTCTCGTGACCCTCGCGTTACACGCATTCTGGCCACTACGGATTACTGGGTGTACACACTGCTCGACCCACGGTATAAGGAGAACCTTTCTACTCTCATACCCGAAGAGGAAAGGGGTTCGAGAGTGATGCTATACCACAGGACCCTGGCAGGCAAACTGATGGTAAAATTCCCATCCGACAGCGCTAGTGGCAGAAGGCGCAGTTCCGAGGGCCAGGTAGCAGGGGAGGCGCGGAGATCAGGCAGCATGTACAGAGCAGGCAGGGGAACACTCTCCAAGGCCTTTGCCAGCTTTATGGCTCCCCAGCAAGACTGTGTCACTGCTCCCCAGTCAAGGCTGAGTCGGCGGGAGCACTGTAAAAGGATGGTGAGGGAGTACGTAGTCGATCGCACGACCATCCTCCGTGACGCCTCTGCTCCCTACAACTACTGGGTGTCGAAGCTGGACACGTGGCCTGAACTCGTGCTGTATGCCCTGGAGGTGCTTGCTTGCCCTGTGGCTAGCGTCTTGTCAGAGAGGGTGTTTAGTGCGGCTGGGGGAATCATCACGGTTAAGCATACCCGCCTGTCAACTGACAGTGCCGACAGGCTTACACTCATAAAGATGAACAAAGCCTGGATTTCCCCAGACTTCTCTTCTTCACCAGCGGACAGCAGCGGTACCTAAACAATACGTAGGCTGCACCCGTGGATGGAAGCATCGTTCTCTATCACCATAAAAAACGGGGACCTTTTAGCTTCATCAATCTGTGTATTATATTCATCCTCCTCCTCCTGCTCCTCCTCCGGAAACCTCACGTAATCACGCCGAACGGGCAATTTTTCTTAGGCCCACAAGACTCAGTCATATTACTTTTGTAAACAATGTTTTTACGTTTCAATTCTCATTAAAGCGTTGAAACTTGCACCTGAACCAATTTTTATTTTAACCGGGCTGCCTCCAGGCCTAGTTACAAATTAAGCCACAGTGACCAAAGCGATTAATGGGTTTCACCTGCCCTCTTGGTTGGGCATGGGCAAATTTTCTGAGGTACATTAGTACTGTTCGTACACCAATTTTTTTGGGCCCTCGCCTACAGTGTAATCCTAGTAATTTTTATGGGCTTCGCCTGCACTCATGGTACAGCAAGGTGTGTGGGGTTGGCCTACACTTTTGCTACATAAATGTAACTGGGGCCTTGTCTATACTGCAACTACTGAAATGTGAAAGAGACTGTTATCTCCCTAAACTGCTGCAACGGGAATGTTACTGTGGCCTGTCTTGACTGCTACTACTCCTGAAATGGAACTAATACTGTGCTCCCCCTATACTGCTGCTAGTGATATGTTACTGGGGCCTGTCTTGACTGCTACTATTACTGAAATGGAACTAATACTGTGCTCCCCCTATACTGCTGCTAGTGATATGTTACTGGGGCCTGTCTAGACTGCTACTATTACTGAAATGGAACTAATACTGTGCTCCCCCTATACTGCTGCTAGTGATATGTTACTGGGGCCTGTCCCTAATGCTACCGCTGAAATGTTACTAATTCTGGGCTCTGGCTATACCGCTGCTAATGCTATGTCACTGGGGTGTGGAAACGGAGGATTCCCAAAGACATGATGGCGGCGAGGCCATTTCCCACCAACGCAGTTACTGTTAAGGTGCATATAACCATGGACACGTGGAGAGGACACGTAGTGCCTCAAAAACATCTCCCTCCTCCTCCAGCAATGAAAACATTCTTGGCAAATACCTTTGCATTGGTCCGTCTGGTGGCAGTCCAAGAATTTCACCTTTAACGACACAACAAAAGAGCACCCCCACCACCCCCCGCCACAGCCCACTTAATCATGGCCACATTCCGAAAACCAACTAAATAAAACCGCGCTACTAGGTCTGCAGTCGCGACCACATTCCCACCAACGCGGTTACTGTTAAGGTACATATTACCAGTCTGACTGGGGCATGCACTGTGGGCCGAAGCCCACCTGTATTGTATCTGACGTTAGCTCTGCTGAGCAGGGCACTGCAATGGGATACATTTATGTACCACCGATGGGTTCCAGGGAGCCACCCATGCTGTCGGTCCACACGGAGTTGTACCTGCCTGTGTCTACTTATAAAGAACCCCAGTCTGACTGGGGCATGCAGTGTGGGCCAAAGCCCACCTGTATTTAATCTGACGTTAGCTCTACTATCCGGGGCACTGCATTGGGACAAACTACAGGAGCAATACAGCGCTAATGAGACGTGCACAGCTACGCTAGCATTGGAGTCCACTGTAGGCACGCGATTGCTGAGGGTTTGTGCAGAGGCCTATGTCGTGGGTGCAGTGAAAGTCCGCTTCCAGCCTAGGATTGCTGAATCTGTGGGCCGAGGCCTATGCCGTGGGCGCGGTGCAAGTCTGCCATGTTTGGCCGCTCAGATCAATTTTTTGTTCATGTCTTGGGTTTCCTAGGACCCACCTATGCTGTTGGTGCAAACTTAGTTCCCATTGCGGTGTTTGACCTGTCTGGCACAAAGACACTGACTGACTTGGGTAGGGGGCAGAGCGCTGACGGCTTTCCCCTTGCAGTGTGGATTGAGCTATGCGACACCTTGACAGAATGAATACTGTGTGGCACATGGATTCCCCATTGCTATGCCCACGTTTGCAGCTCCTGACGGAGGTGGCACAGGATTGGAGTTCTCATTGCTTCTGTACAGCATTGTGGGCTATCACCCCGCCCCTTTTAAAGAGGGTCGCTGCCTGGCCCTGCCAACTCTCTGCAGTGTGTGCCTCTGGTTCCTCCTCATCGCAGACGCACTTATAAATAGACATGAGGGTGGTGTGGCTATGAGGCCAGCGTGTGGCATGAGGGCAGCTGAAGGCTGCGCAGGGACACTTTGGTGTGCGCTGTGGACACTGGGTCGTGCAGGGGTGTTGGGCAGCATGTAACCCAGGAGAAGTGGCAGCGGAGTGTCATGCAGGCAGTGATTGTGCTTTGTTGGAGGTAGTGTGGTGCTTAGCTAAGGTATGCCTTGCTAATGAGGGTTTTTCAGAAGTAAAAATTGTTGGGGGGGGGGCACTCTTGCCGCTATTGTGGCTTAATAGTGGGACCTGGGAACTTGAGATGCAGCCCAACATGTAGCCCCTCGCCTGCCCTATCCGTTTCTGTGTCGTTCCCATCACTTTCTTGAATTTCCCAGATTTTCACAAACGAATACCTTAGCAAGCATCGGCGATATACAAAAATGCTCGGGTCGCCCATTGACTTCAAGGGGGTTCGTTACTCGAAACGAACCCTCGAGCATCGCGGGAAGTTCGACTCATCTCTAGTCTTATCTTCTCACAGTTAAACCAAATTTTTAAAATATTTCCCACTTTTATTCCACACCTCAAGAACTCTGATGGGTTATTTCTATCTGTTCTGGGGAATACTGCTGCAGTTTTATAGCATCTTAATATTATTTTGTAACTCATTTCCTGAATTTTGTTTCATATAGAAAAAGAATGAGTGTTTCTCAGTATTTCTTTAATTTAATTGTCTTTGAGAAATGTTTCTATAGAAAGATTGTTTTGAAGATCTGTTCTATAAGGAGTCTATATTTGTTTCGAATTAGACAGAGTATAGGGATTTTTTCCCAACTTTTGGAAGGATATTCAATTTTTTTGTTGTGTGCCGAATAGGAGTTAGGGATGTTTAAAATTAGTTGCATTACAATTTGTAGTCCACAAGAAAGTGTTTGGCCTGATTCACACAAGCGTTAAACACACTCCGTATTAGCCGCACAAAAAAATCGCTGCTAATAGAACCAATGCATTGCTATGAAAATGTGCAGATGGGAGAATTGTAAGCACGTAAAAAAATTGCGCCTAAAATAATATGTGTGACAGAAATCCTGCAACTTAAATTTCCTGCTGCGTGAAAAGAAAGGACCTGGATTATCTTTGGTGCGTGATGTGCAAGACTCCTATGGGAGCTGGATAACGAGAGAGGGGGAGGGAGATTAGCTCATTATTCTGATTGTTTAGTTTAAACTTCTAAACAATGGGAATGGGGGATGCAAGGAAATAAGGGGAGAGGGAGCACTGCTGCTCCGCTAAACACAGAAGCACATTTTAAATGTCCCGCAGTAAGCTCCTGTTAGTCCCTGCGGGAATGAGGGTACTCAGAGGAGTTCACAGTGAGACATTTAAAATGTGCTGTTCAGCTGTCCTATAGCAGGGAAAGAAGGAATGCCTCTGCAGGGTTTCTCTGCACCCCAATGTTGTACAAAAAAGAAATTTGGCAGGAGCATTCTTTAGGTTCCTTAATAGGAAAAGGGAAGGGGTCACAATTCGAAAATTCAATGCTAAGTACAAAAGTATTGGTGCCCCTGTGTCATGTACCAAATCTAATTCTCTAACTTGTCGATGTTGTGCAAACAAGAAATTTGTCAGGAGCATTCTTGAATGCAGTTGAATTTTAGGGTGTATCCCCCCTTCTTGATAATATTGTGGGAGCCCCTCCTATCCTCATAGCTAGAGATGAGCGAACGTACTCGGATAAGCACTACTCGTCCGAGTAATGTGCCTTATCCGAGTACCGCTGTACTCGTGCTGAAAGATTCGGGACGCGCTGCGGAGCGGGGAGCTGCAGGGGAGAGCGGGGAGGAACGGAGGGGAGATCTTTCTCTCCTTCTCTCCCGCCCGCTCTGCCCCGCTCCCCGCTGCGACTCACCTGTCAGCAGCGGAGCGCCCCGAATCTTTCAGCACGAGTACAGCGGTACTCGGATAAGGCACATTACTCGGACGAGTAGTGCTTATCCGAGTACGTTCGCTCATCTCTAATCATAGCATATCCTGACAGCTGCAGACATTCAGGTTCCAGCAAGGTGTTGTAATTTTCTCCACAGACTGCATCCCATATGGAACCTCGTAAGGCCAAATGCCCATGGACGGATAATTGCTGCGGGATTCGTGGTCAGACACCCACCACGAATCCCGCAGCAATGTCCTATTTATTGCGGAAAATCGTGAGGATGGCTTCCATTGCAGTCACTGGAAGCGGTCCATCCTGCGATTCTCCATGCTGTGAGCTGTGAGCACAGCAAAAGTATTGTGGAAAATCACATCACCGCCCAGCGCTGCAGATCCAGAGGGGAAGACTTTAAATCATTTTAGGGAACTGGAGGATCCCTAATCGGGAAAGTATGAAAGGGATGAAGGCACTGCACTACACTACTCTACTAGACTCCTTTTCTATTTACTGACTGTACTGTGAATGGACCGATAAGTGTCTACACTGTAAATGGGCGGACCTATAAGTGATTTCACCTTGCTGCCGGCAACCACCTGACTTCCTATCATCACCCCACTGCACTAACAGTCTCCTACTCAGCTGATGTCTTTATTGAGCCACGCTGCCGGCCACCAACCAAACTTTTACCACTTCTAACGACTTCTCTGATCCCTCAACTGTCTTCTTCTCTCAACTGAAAGATAAAACTAATGAGAATAGCGCTCAACGGATAAACACACCAAATATGCACTTATAACAAGGTGTAAACTCACCCAGTGTGCTGTGGAGTCCTGATAGTCAGGACCTCCACTAGCACACAGAAATCCTGGAAAGCCTTGAATAAAACTGCAGCTATTGCTAAGATCCCGCTGAGCTAGAAGCAGGAGAGCTAGCAGATGTTTCTTGTTCCCATAAGGAAACCAGACGAAAGAACAGCCAGCTAACACCGAAACATGAAAAACCATCCGCGCTCCTTCAAACGAAAGTGCTTTCCATATACTGCTCCGAGATGTAAAAGCACAGTTTTCCTTTATTGTACAACGCGTTTCATCTCTCAAACGAGACTTTTTCAAGTACTTGAAAAAGTCTCGTTTGAGAGATGAAACGCGTTGTACAATAAAGGAAAACTGTGCTTTTACATCTCGGAGCGGTATATGGAAAGCACTTTCGTTTGAAGGAGCGCGGATGGTTTTTCATGTTTCGGTGTTAGCTGGCTGTTCTTCTCTCAACTGTCACTCTCTGACTTCTTCTTTTCTCCTTCTCTGTCAGCTGTTCTTCTCTGTCTCCAGTTCTTCTCTTCTTCTCAGCTGTCACTCTCCACACTGGTTCTTCTCTTCTTCTTCTGTCACTCTCCGTCCCCTTCTGCTTCAGCTGACGTGCTCCGACCCCACTCACAGTCACTTCCTACTCGGCAATTTCTTCTGCGCACTTCCACTCTTGCTCCCTCTGTCCGTGACGTTACTAGACACCACTCCCTGACTTTCATGTCACCAGACTCCGCTCATCTCAAGCTCAGAACGGCCACTAAGCCTAGGAAAACCTGATAGTGGGAGAAGCCAGGGGGTTTCTCCCCCAGCACACCTACACTGACCCAGGAGGAATATAGAGGAGGATCCCCAGGGACTTACTAACCCCCAAATACCCTGTGTGACCTTGGGAGCCACTACACAACCATTAAAATCTATGACAAAACTGTTCCACTTTGTAATAAGACCGCATGAGAGTGCACTTTTCAGTCATGCTGTGGCCATTGTGTTTGTGATCTCTCCTTTTACAGAATATGCCATAAATGCCATTTCAGGGATGTACACCTATTGTGTAAACAGGAGTCCAGCAATTCCCATATTCATTGATGGAAACAGGGCTGTAAATCAGATAATATTTGCATGTACAGTACTGCACTTGCACAGTGGGTGGGGAATTTTAATGGTGGGCCCTAGGCATCCTAGTCCGACACTAACCACAAGTGTTCTCAGGATGGCAAACTAGCTAATCAATACAGCTCAGGTCACACTTACAGGGTGTGTTTTGTAAATCACCCAGAGACTCTCTGGGCAATGGTCCACAGCCTACGGGATCCATCACCTGTTTCTGTCCTTCTCTCTCTGGACTTGGTCTTCCACCAGTAACAATCTACAAAGCCGCTCCTCAGGGTAGTACAGCATACACCAATATTCTACAGCCCTAGAGTCTCACAAAAGTCTAACTAGAGAGGTGCAACACTTCTCTGTGTGCTACTTTTTCCCGGGTTTTGCACCTTTGTAGTAAGTGCTACTCTTCTGTTTTCCCTCTAACTACTCCCTGAATTGTTGTATGTAACCTCCTAATATAACATGTCCTTACTCACAGGATTGTGTTGTACAATCAGAGGCATAACTATAGGGGAAGCAGGAGATGCGGTTGCTCCTGGGCTCAGGACCCTTAGGGGGCCTACAAGGCCTCTCTTCTCCATATAGGGAGCCTAGTAGTATGAATAAAGCATTATAGTTGGGGGCCCTGTTACATATTTTGTATTGGAGGCCAGGAGCTTCAAGTTACGCTTCTGGGTACAATGTTACTATGCCCACATATGTGACCAAATATCCAGCCAGTATGTTCGCAAATTGTCTTAAAGGGGTTGTCCAGTGAAAGCAAGTGGGGTTAAGCACTTCTGTATGGCCATATTAATGCACTTTGTAATATACATCGTGCATTAAATATTGGCCATACAGAAGTTATATACTTACCCCCTACGGTGTTGGCGTCCCCGTCTCCATGGCACCGACCGAAGCCTTCTCCTGCCTGGATTAGACGCGCGTGCGCAGTCTGCCCTCTTCTGTCCCGCTCTGGCGTGCTCGCGACGCACAGGTCTTCTGACTATACCGAAAAGAAGAGAGTCACAGAAAGCCTATTGAAGTAAAAGGCGTATTGGTCATGTATACGCACCACTGCTTTATTCTCGAGGGAATTGAGGATGCGCTAATCCTCTGATCCATGGGATAACCCTCTCAAACATGATGTAATTATGAAAAAAAGAGTCTAAGGCCTCCCTCACACAGGTGTTTGCAAAAAGGCTGCGTTTTTCAATTCTGTGTTTACTGCATTTTTCAGCAGCGCTGGCACGTGTTTTGACACCCCTTTGGCTGCGTTTTCAGCTCAGCTGAAAAAGCAGCCTAGAAAGCTGGAAACTTTTTTTTAGACTTGCTGGCATAGCAACCTGCGTTTAACGCTATAAAAACACAGTACAAAGTTGTGCCGCATTTTTAGCAATGCTGAAAACACAGCCCATTCATTTCAACGGGAGACACACAGCTGAAAACGGCCAAGAATAGAACATGCAACGCTTTCAAAACGCAGCGTTGAAAATGCTGCGTTTTAAGCCTTGTGTGAGCAGCGCCATTGAAATGAATGGGAGTGTCGTACAGCGTTTAGCGCAGCTTTGAAAACAAAGCGCTAAACGCTCTACAAAAATGCCTGTGTGAGGGAGGCCTAGGTCTCCCTCTATTCAATGGAAACAAAGTTACTGTTGTGTCAGTTTGAGCTTGACTGCGCATTTTGTCTTCTTTCACTCTGATGGGTGTCAGCTGTTGGTGTATACTTGGGGGCATTTAGAGGGGGGAGGGGGTTGTTCCATCCTGGCCTGAGTTCTGTGCTGGTCAATTTCATTGCAGTCTCCTTCTGCTGTGAAGTATTGACATCTCTGGATCTGGTGTCCGTGATTCTCTCAGTGGCTCTTCAGATACGTTTCTGAGATTTAGTACTGAGATTTATTCTTGGAGGTTTTGGTTTACTCTTTTGGTGGTTTTTCTTTTGTCCTTTATAATGGTTAGTGAGTGACACAGGCACGAGGGTGGATGCACCCTTATCAGGGCGGGTCATCCACTAGTAGGCAGTGGTTGTCACCCACTTGTTCCCCTTAGGGAAAGTTTCCTTCCTTTATTATTTCCTGGTACTGCAGGGGGTTCTTGGTAGTGTCGTGTGAACATTACCAGAGAGAAGGTATTACTGTATCTTGACACCACCAGGAAGTCCTGGGGGATTCAAGACTGACAGGGGGGTGACACCCCCTGTACCTGATTGGCTGAATATTAGGCTGCCAAATAGGTCCTGGAAGCCCACTAAAATAAGTGGTAACATGCTTTCCTGCGGCCCATCGTGCAAACGGGCAGGCTGGCTAAAAGCTGGAGCACAGAGGCTTAATAGTGTTGAAGTGCGTATTACTGAGCCGGCATGGGCGCTTCACAAGCGACACCCCCACCCACACGCGATGTGAGTTGAACAGAGCGGCAGCAGCAGAGAGGCGACAGGACTGGGGGGAAAGAGATATAATGCGCCGGCCGCAGAGTGCAGGGGCACACAACGCCCACCCTCCACCCCCACCTGATGCGGTTTTCCCGGCGGCTGACCACAAGCGCAGAGGGCCGCAGCTATTAGCAATGGAGTGCCCGGCATGGATGTCACATTAACCGTGGTGGACCACAGCCGCTGAGTACGGTAGTAGTGATTGCGGAAGCAGAGCACACGGAGCTCAGACAGGGGGACATAAGCCTTTAAGTGCAGCACTGTAGCCCGCAGCGCAGCAGAGGGAGGTGAGCATTGAGAAGGGAGCAAAGACAGAGGAGTGGGGGGAACAGAACATAGCCTATTTCGCTGAGCCTCGCCGCCTTCTGCCACTAATCCAGGGTACTAGCACCTTCAGCTCTTGAGTCAATCTGAAGCTGGGGGGGTGAGAGGGGCGTTCCTCCTGTCAAACCCCTAGCTTCAGGTGGCGTCAAGATACACTTATACCCAGAGAGAATATATTTTGGTTTGCAGTTATTTCCCACACTAAGCTGATGTAACAGCTACACAGTATTGAAATGAACGAGAGCTTTAAAAATCTAAATCCAGTGAGCTCCCCCTAGTTTTGGATACACAAAGCCAGAATTTCATTATGGAATTCTATGGCTGCGTGAAGGGAAATAGGGAATTTATACAGTACTTCATCCACACTTTAGTAGCACCTTTTTGTGATACCCTACTCAGCAATTTTTTTTATTAACCCTTTAATAATAGAATGTTTTAAATTCCTAAATTACCACTTTTTAGCTATTTTGGGCGTGTGATCATTTAATGGCCTTAAGTTTTCCATTTGTTGGGCTACCACATTAATTTTTGCGTAATTTGTCATCGCTTCTTTACTGCAATTTTTTTCTTTTTTCAATATTATTAGTAGTAAATTGTACAAATTTGTACTAAAGTAAAGTGTTACAATAGACTCCTTATTTTATGTCAGTAAATTTGATAGCTATATAGTCTCAGGTAATTGGACGTCTGTGGTGGTTCATGCACTAGGATGGAGCCCCAGATGTAGTAGCCGCTGGTCTGAAGAGTAGTCAGGTAGGAGCGAGGAATGAGCAACGAGAAGTCTCGGTATGCAGTACACTGGATGAGGCGGGTAATGTTGTCAGATGGAAAGCTAAGGGTAAGCAATGGGAAGTCTTGGTTTGCATTACAATGGGTGAGGTGGGTAATGTAGTTAGATGGAAAGCCAGGAGTCAGTATCAGGAGGTCTTGTTACAATAGCAGAGAAGCAGGCAAAGGTGGAGCTGATCAATGCTGTGGAGCCAAATAATCACGCACTGAAGGAGTGGCAGGGCCAGGCTTTTATAGGGATCCTAATCAGGAACCGGGCAAAGCTAGAGCAGGGACTGGGTTGCAGGATCTGGGAACAAGGCTAAGGTAATCAGGAGAACTTCACTGGGGAGCGAAACCCCCTGGAGTGCAGGAGTTCCGAGGTTCAAGTCCCGGCAATGGCTGTGTTCATGATTTTAGTTGGGCACAAGCAATGTGTGTTTAGAGTTTTATTTGTATTTTACTTCTTAATTTTGTTGTATAATGTCCCCGATGAGCTCATAAAAGTCCCATAGGGTACACTCACACATTATGCATTTGCTTTTTATATAGTTTTTCACTGTAACTGGAGAATTCATAGGAGGCTGCTAATACGCAACTGGTCTGCCATACCAGGGTAGCACCCAAATATCACCTGATCACCAGCTCCAATAGAGGCAATGGCAGTGCTGCTGCTGCTTCTATTCCCTACACAGCATTTGTTGAAATAACGATACTGATACTGTAAGACAGAAGCTACTTAAACCGCTTTTGATTTCTCTGTGGGTCCCCGACTGTCTGTGACATCAATGACCTCACTACTTCTGCTAGATTGCAGGAACATGAGCTTTAAAGGGATTATACCAAGTTATAAAGTTAACCCTATCCACAGGATATGGGATAACGTTATGAATATTGGGGGTCCCTACTAGAGATGAGCGAGCGCACTCGTCCGAGCTTGATGCTCGTTCGAGCCTTAGGGTGTTCGAGATGCTCGTTACTCGAGACGAGCACCACGCGGCACTCGACTCCATTACATTTCCTTCCCTGAGAAATTTGCGCCCTTTTCTGGCCAATAGAAGGACAGGGAAGGCATTGCAACTTCCTCCTGTGACGTTCCAGCCCTATCCCACCCCCCTGCAGTGAGTGGCTGGTGAGATCAAGTGACCCCCGAGTATTTAAATCTGCCCCACCCGCGGCTCGCCACAGACACACGCTAAGAGAGATCAGGGAAAGTGCTGCTGATGCTGCTGCTGCTATAGGGACAGTGTTAGCGACTTCAAGAACCACAACGGTCCTTCTTAGGGCCACAGCTCACCTAGTGCATTACTGTTGTGGCTGCTGTGAGCATTTTTGCACAATTTTTTTTTTTATGTATATCGGGCGTGCAGGCTGTAGCGTTCTCAGGCTGCAGTCTGTACTTGAGTATAGGGGCAGTATTGGTCAGGCAGGGACAGTGGTAGTGTAGAATCCTGTCTACAAGAACCCCAACGGTTCTTCTTGGGGGAACCTGTGACCGTTTGCATTCAACTCCGTGGTTGCTGGGAGTTGTAGTACCTGTAGTGGCTGCTGTGAGCACTTTTGCACTATTTTTTTTTTTTATGTATATCGGGCGTGCAGGCTGTAGCGTTCTCAGGCTGCAGTCTGTACTTGAGTATAGGGGCAGTATTGGTCAGGCAGGGACAGTGGTAGTGTAGAATCCTGTCTACAAGAACCCCAACGGTTCTTCTTAGGGCAACCTGTGACCATGTGCATTTAACTCCGTGGTTGCTGGGAGTTGTAGTACCTCTGTATTGCACAGCAGAGCCTGCGAGCAGCCTTCATTTAAACATTTTTCTGTCTGCACTTTGCGTTGCCTCAGTTCAGTCTGCCTTTAAGTGTACGCCAAGAAACCACACATTTTCTACAACGCTCTGTGTTATACGTGTGCTGTCTCACAAGTGCACGGTGTGCCCGACACCCATAGATTGAAAGTGCAATACACACTGCATAGCCTCAGCCTGCATTACATAGAAAAATAAGGAGATTTTTTTAAAAATTCCTTTCTACGGCTACCGGTGACCAAGTGCATTTGCCTGCGTGGCCTGTGGGACTTCACGTCCATCCAAACTGCATAGTTCACAGCTAGGCCTAAGTGCAGCCTTCATTTAAACATTTTTCTGTCCGCACTTTGCGTTGCGTCAGTTCAGTCTGCCTCTAAGTGTACGCCAAGAAACCACACATTTTCTACAACGCTCTGTGTTATACGTGTGCTGTCTCACAAGTGCACGGTCTGCCCGACGCCCATAGATTGAAAGTCCAATACACAGGCCTAAGTGCAGCCTTCTTTATAATTTATCTCTGGCTTCATTTTGCGTTACATTACCGCTGGCAGCCACCAACTGCGCGGCAATAATTCACAAACATTTTTACACCGCTCTGTCTCTGCTCGATTCTTAATCCAGCATGCTGAGGGGTAGGGGTAGGGGCAGACGATGTGGACGCGGTCGAGGACGCGGAGTCCCAAGTGAGGGTATGGGCATAGGACGAGTTCCTGGTCCAGGTGAATCGCAGCCGGCTGCTGCGGAAGTAGGAGAGAGGACAGTTTCAGCTTCATATCGCAATTTTTGGGTCCATGTCGTAGACCTTTATTAAAAAATGAGCAGTGTGAGCAGGTCCTGTCATGGATGGCAGAAAGTGCATCCAGCAATCTATCGACCACCCAGTCTTCTACGCCGTCCACAGCTGCAACTCTGAATCCTCTGGCTGCTGCTCCTTCCTCCCAGCCTCCTCACTCCATGAAAATGACACATTCTGAGGAGCAGGCAGACTCCCAGGAACTGTTCTCGGGCCCCTGCCCACATTGGGCAGCAATGGTTCCTCTCCCACTGGAGGAGTTTGTCGTCACCGATGCCCAACCTTTGGAAAGTTCGCGGGGTCCGGGGGATGAGACTGGGGACTTCCGGCAACTGTCTCAAGAGCTTTCAGTGGGTGAGGAGGACGATGACGATGAGACACAGTTGTCTATCAGTGAGGAAGTAGTGAGGGCAGTAAGTCCGAGGGAGGAGCACACAGAGGATTCGGAGGAAGGGCCGCTGGACGATGAGGTGACTGACCCCACCTGGTGTGATAAGCCAACTGAGGACAAGTCTTCAGAGGGGGGGGCAATTGCAGCCGCAGGACAGGTTGGAAGAGGCAGTGGGGTGGCCAGGGGTAGAGGCAGGGCAAGAGCGAATAATCCACCAGCTGTTTCCCAAAGCAACCCCTCGCACCAAGCCACCGTGCAGAGGCCAGGTGCTCTAAGGTGTGGCAGTTTTTCACTGAGATGGCGGATGACCGACGAACAGTGGTGTGCAACCTTTGTTGTGCCAAGATCAGCCGGGGAGCCACCACCAGCAGCCTCACCACCACCAGTATGCGCAGGCATATGATGGCCAAGCACCCCACAAGGTGGGACGAAGGCCGTTCACCGCCTCCAGCTTGCGCCACTGCCTCTTCCCCTGGGCCCCAACCTGCCACTGAGATCCAACCCACCTCTCACGACACAGGCACGACCATCTCCCGGCCTGGACCCACACCCTCACCTCCGCTGTCCTCGGCCCCATCAAGCAATGTCTCTCAGCGCAGCGTCCAGCTATCGCTAAGAGAATCGTTGGAGCGAAAGCGGAAATACGCCGCCACGCACCCGCATGCTCAAGCTTTAAATGTCCACATAGCCAAATTGATCAGCCTGGTGATGCTCCCCTACAGGCTGGTGGAAACTGAGGCGTTCAAAAACATGATGGCGGCGGCAGCCCCGTGCCACTCTGTCCCCAGTCGCCACTGTTTTTCATGGTTTGCCGTCCCAGCCCTGCACGACCACGTCTCACGCAACATCGTACGCGCCCTCACCAACATGGTTACTGGCAAGGTCCACTTAACAATGGACACGTGGACAAGCACAGGTGGGCAGGGCCACTATATCTCCCTGACGGCACATTGGGTGAATTTAGTGGAGGCTGGGACCGAGTCAGAGCCTGGGACCGCTCATGTACTACCCACCCCCAGAATTACGGGCCCCAGATCGGTGCTGGTATCTGCGGCGGTGTATGCCACCTCCACTAAACCTTCTTCCTCCTCCTCCTCCAACACAACCTCTACCTCGCAAGCAAGACTTGTCAGCAGCAGCACGTCGCCAGCAGTCGGTGTCATGCGGCGCGGCAGCACAGCGGTGGGCAAGCGTCAGCAGGCCGTGCTGAAACTACTCAGCTTAGGAGGGCAGAGGCACACGGCCCACGAACTGTTGCACGGTCTGACAGAGCAAACCGACTGCTGGCTTTCGCCACTGAGCCTCCAACTGGGCATGGTCATGTGTGACAACGGCTGTAACCTGGTGGCGGTTCTGCATGCCTTTCTCGTGACCCTCGTGTTAGACGCATTCTGGCCACTACGGATTACTGGGTGTACACACTGCTTGACCTACGGTATAAGGAAAACCTTTCCACTCTCATTCCCGCAGAGGAAAGGGGTTTGAGAGTGATGCAATTCCACAGGGCCCTGGTGGACAAACTGATGGTAAACTTCCCATCTGACAGCGTTAGTGGCAGAAGGCGCAGTTCCAAGGGCCAAGTAGAAGGGGAGGCGCGGAGATCAGGCAGCATGTTCAACGCTGGCAGGGGAACACTCTCCAAGGCCTTTGCCAGCTTTATGGCTCCCCAGCAAGACTGTCTCACACCTCCCCACTCCAGGCTGAGTCGGAGGGAGCACTGTAAGAAGATGGTGAGGGAGTACGCAGCAGATCATACCACCGTCCTCCGTGACGCCTCTGCTCCGTACAACTACTGGGTGTCAAAGCTAGACACGTGGCCCGAACTCGCGCTGTATGCCCTAGAGGTGTTGGCATGCCCTGCGGCTAGCGTCTTGTCAGAGAGGGTGTTTAGTGCAGCTGGGGGAATCATCACGGACAAGCGTACCCGCCTGTCAACTGACAGCGCCGACAGGCTTACGCTCATAAAGATGAACAAAGCCTGGATTTCCCCAGACTTCTCTTCTCCACCAGCGGACAGCAGCGCTACCTAAAGACCTTTGTCAATCTGTGTATGACTTTCGTCCTCCTCCTTCGGCTCCTCCTCCTGAAACCTCTCGTAATTACCGCGAACGGGCAATTTTTCTATGGGCCAAAAGGCTCATATAACTTTTCTAAAAAATATTTATCTGTTTCAATTCTCATTAAAGCAGTGAAACTTCCACCTGAACCAATTGTTTTTTAGACTGGGCTGCCTCCAGGCCTAGTTAAAAATTAAGCCACAGTACGCTAAGCGATTAATGGGTTTCACCTGCCCTCTGGGTTGGGCATGGGCAATTTTTCTGGGGTACATTTGTACTGTCGGTACACCAATTTTTCGGGCCCTCGCCTACAATGTAATCTAAGTAATTTTTATGGGCTTCGCCTGCACTCATGGTACACCACTGTGTCTGGGGTTGGCCTACACTTTTGCTACAGAAATGTAACTCTGTTCTGTCTGCCTATACTTCTGCCACAGTAATGCTACAGGGGTCTGACTATACTTCAGCAACAGAAATGTTACTTCGGTCTGCCGATACTTCTGCTCCTGAAATGTTACCTTGGTTGGTGTATATACTGGGCTCTGCCCATAATGCTTCAACGGAAATGTTACTGGGGCAGGTCTATACTGCTATAACAGAAATATAACTAATAGTGGGCTCTGCCCATACTGCTTCTACGTTAATGTTACTTGGGCCTGTCTATACTGCTACTACTGAAATCTTATCAATACTATGCTCTTCCTATGCTGCTGCCAGGGAAATGTGAATCTGCTGCTTTGCCCATACTGCTTCTACGTTACTGTTACTGGGGTCTGACTATACTGCTACTACTGAAATGTTACAAATGCTGTGCTCTCCCTACACTGCTGCCAGGGAAATGTGAATCTACTGCTTTGTCCCTACTGCTTCTACGTTAATGTTACTGGGGCCTGTCTATACTGCTACTACTGAAATCTTACCAATACAATGCTCTCCCTACACTCCTGCCAGGGAAATGTGAATCTGCTGCTTTGCCCATACTGCTTTGACGTAAATCTTACTGGGGCCTGTCTATACTGCTACTACTGAAATCTTACCAATACTATGCTCTCCCTACACTGCTGCCAGGGAAATGTTTATCTGCTGCTTTGCCCATACTGCTTCTACGTAACTGTTACAGCGGTCTGACTACACTGCTACTACTGAAATGTTACAAATACTTTGCTCTCCCTACACTGCTGCCAGGAAAATGTGAATCTGCTGCTTTGCCCATACTGCTTCTACGTAAGTGTTACTGGGGTCTGACTATACTGCTACTACTGAAATGTTACAAATGCAGCGCTCTCAGTACACTGCTGCAAGGGAAATGTAAATCTGCTGCTTTGCCCATACGGCTTCAACGTTACTGTTACTGGGGTCTGTCTGCACTTCTGGAACTGAAATGTGACTGGGGCATGTCGCAACTGATACTACTGAAATGTTACTGGGGTCTGTCAATACTGCTGGAACTGAAATGTTTCTGGGGTCTGTCTAGACTTATACTACTGAACTGTTACTGGGGTCTGTCTATACTGATATTACTGAAATGTTACTGGGGTCTGTGTATACTGCTGCAAATGAAATGTTAGTGGGGTCTGTCCTCACTGCTGCCAATGAAATGTTACAGGGGTTTGTGCATACTCTTACCGCTGAAATGTTACTAATTCTCGGCTCTGCCTATACTGCTGCTACTGCAATGTTACAGGGTAGTGGAAACGGAGGCTTCCCAAAGACATGATGGTGAGGCCGCGCTACTAGGTTCCACAGGCGCGACAACTTTTCAGCGACGCGGTCACTGGGAAGGTGCATATAACCACGGACACGGGGAAAGGACACGTACTGCCTCAAAAACTACCCCGTCCTCCTCCTCCAACAATGAAAACATACTTGGCTGAAGCCCACTTGTATTTCATCTGTCGTTAGCTCTGCTGTCCAGGGCACTGCAATGGGATATATTTATGTACTGCCGGTGGGTTCCAGGGAGCCACCCATGCTGTCGGTCCACACGGACTTCACATAGGGGATTTGTACCTGCCTGTGTCTATGTATTAAAAACCCCGGTCAGACTGGGGCATGCAGTGTGGGCCGAAGCCCACCTGCATTTAATCTGACGTTACCTCAGCTGTGCTGGGCAATGCAATGGGATATATTTATGTACCGCCGGTGGCTTCCTGGGACCCTCCCATGCTGTCGGTCCACACGGACTTAACATTAGAGAGTTGTACCTGCCTGTGTATACTTATAAAAAAAAAAACAGTCTGACTGGGGCATGCAGTGTGGGCCGAAGCACACCTGCATTTAATCTGACGTTAGCTCTGCTGTCCAGGGCACTGCAATGGGATATATTTATGTACCGCCGGTGGGTTCCAGGGAGCCACCCATGGTGTGGGTGCACATGGAATTCCCATTGCGGAGTTGTACCTGCCTGTGACTATTTATAAAAAACCCCGGTCAGACTGGGGCATGCAGTGTGGGCCGAAGCCCACCTGTATTTAATCTGACGTTAGCTCTACTATCCGGAGCACTGCATTGGAACAAACTACAGGAGCAATACAGCGCTAATGAGACATGCACAGCTACGCTAGCATTGGAGTCCGCTGTAGGCCCGCGATTGCTGAGGGTTTGTGCAGAGGCCTATGTCATGGGTGCAGTGAAAGTCCGCTTCCTGCCTAGGATTGTTGAAACTGTGGGCCGAGGCCTATGTCGTGGGCGCGGTGCAAGTCTGCCATGTTTGGCCGCTCAGATCAATTTTTTGTTCATGTCTTGGATTTCCTAGGACCCACCTATGCTGTTGGTGCAAACTTAGTTCCCATCGCGGTGTTTGACCTGTCTGGCACAAAGACACTGACTGACTTGCGTATGGGGGCAGAGCGCAGATGGCTTTCCCCTTGCAGTGTGGATTGAGCTATGCGACACCTTGACAGAATGAATACTGTGTGGCACATGGATTCCCCATTGCTATGCCAACGTTTGCAGCTCCTGATGGAGGTGGCACAGGATTGGATTTCTCATTGCTTCTGTACAGCATTGTGGGCTATCGCCCCGCCCCTTTTAAAGAGGGTCGCTGCCTGGCCCTGTCAACCCTCTGCAGTGTGTGCCTCTGGTTCCTCCTCATGGCAGACGCACTTATAAATAGACATGAGGGTGGTGTGGCTGTGAGGCCAGCGTGTGGTATGAGGGCAGCTGAAGGCTGCGCAGGGACACTTTGGTGTGCGCTGTGGACACTGGGTCATGCGGGGGGGTTGGGCAGCATGTAACCCAGGAGAAGAGGCAGCGGTGTGTCACGCAGGCAGTGCTTGTGCTTAGTTGGAGGTAGTGTGGTGCTTAGCTGAGGTGTGGCTTACTAATGAGGGTTTGTCCAAAGTAAACATTGTTAGGGGGGGGCCACTCTTGCCGCTATTGCGGCTTAATAGTGGGACCTGGGAACCTGAAATGCAGCCCAGCATGTTGCCCCTCGCCTGCCCTATCCGTTTCTGTGTCGTTTCCATCACTTTCTTGGGTTTTGCAGATTTTCACCAGCATGGCTGATATACAAAAATGCTCGAGTCGCCCATTGACTTCAATGAGGTTCGTTACTCGAAACGAACGCTCGAGTATCGCGGAAAGTTCGACTCAAGCAACGAGCACCCGAGCATTTTGGTGCTCGCTCATCTCTAGTCCCTACCTATCCTGAAAACAGGACTCCAGTTGAATGGAGCAGAGGTCATGTAGGCACGCTACCACTGCATATTGTCTGGCACAATTGCTGAAAACAAACGGAAACCTGCTCAAACGGAGACCTTATTGGTCTCTGAGCAATGGAAGCCTATGAATTACTAAAGAATTCCTAAAGTATTAATTTAATTCATTGTAATAGTGAAAATAATATTCCTAATAGTTAAAATAATATAGATTTGCTTTAACTCCTTAGAGACCATCTTATTTGTTTGCCTTAAGGACCAAGCAATTTTCATCATTGCATTGCAAGAGCCAGAACTCTTTGACATAACCGTATGAGGCTTGTTTTTTGGGGGACTAGTTGTATTTTTTAATTACACACATATAATGTGTTATATATAGAGATGAGCGAGCATACTCGTCCGAGCTTGATACTCGTTCGAGTATTAGGGTGTTCGAGATGCTCGTTACTCGTAACGAGTACCACGCGGTGTTCGAGTTACTTTCATTTTCTTCCCTGAGAAATTTGCGCGCTTTTCTGGCCAATAGAAAGACAGGGAAGGCATTACAACTTCCCCCTGCAACCTTCAAGCCCTATACCACCCCCCTGCAGTGAGTGGCTGGTGAGATTAGGTGTCACCCGAGTATTAAAATCTGCCGGCCCACGGCTCGCCACAGATGCGTTCTCACTTAGCTGAGGGAAAGTGCTGTTGATGCCGGGGCTGCTATAGGGAGAGTGTTAGGAGTGATTTTAGGCTTCAAGAACCCCAACGGTCCTTCTTCTCTATATGCGCTCAATGGGGCCGGCGGCAGCAGCACCGACCCCATTGAGAACATATAGAAGACAAATCATTCTTCTCTGCCACAGCTGTAAGAAGAACGATGTTTGCCCATTGAATTCAATGGAGCCGGCAATACAGTCGACTCCATTGAAATCAATGGGCTGCCGACGATCGCGGGATGAATTGTCGGGAAGGGCTTAAATATATAAGCCCTTCCCTGCAATTCATCCAGAAAAGTGTTAAACTAAAAAATATATATATACTGACCTGCTACCGGCAGCCGGAGTTCAGCGCGGCCGTCCTGCAGTGGGTGTGAAGGGGGTGTGAGTCAGACCTGCCCCCTGATTGGCTCAGCGCTGAGCCAATCAGAGGCAGGTCTCACTCACACCCATTCAGTGGGTGTGAAGGGGGTGTGAGTCAGACCTGCCCCCTGATTGGCTCAGCGCTGAGCCAATCAGGGGGCAGGTCTGACTCACACCCCCTTCACACCCACTGCAGGACGGCCGCGCGGAACTCCGGCTGCCGGGAGCAGGTCAGTATATATATATTTTTTAGTTTAACACTTTTCT
Organism: Eleutherodactylus coqui; assembly: GCF_035609145.1. Classification (NCBI taxonomy): domain Eukaryota; kingdom Metazoa; phylum Chordata; class Amphibia; order Anura; family Eleutherodactylidae; genus Eleutherodactylus; species Eleutherodactylus coqui. The sequence continues at coordinate 185,223,365 of NC_089843.1, forward strand.
GGATGAATTGCAGGGAAGGGCTTATATATTTAAGCCCTTCCCGACAATTCATCCCACACTCGCCCGCAGCGCATTGCTTTCAATGGAGCGGGCTGTATTGCCGGCTCCATTGAATGCAATGCGCTGGACAGCTCCGCCCGATTTTCGAGCACCGGTCACGCGATTTGCGGATACGCATCCGTCATGCGATCCGCAAATCGCGCGAAAAAACGCCCGTCTGACTAAGGCCTTAGTCAGACGGGAGTTTTTCGCGCGATTTGCGCATGTGTCCGGCGAATTTTTATCGGACACATGAGCGCTTTTTATGCGCTCGTCCGATAAATTATAGAACAGAAATCGCAGATCGCACCTATCTGCGATCTGCGATTCCTGTTCTCTTCTCTATATGCGCTCAATGGGGCCGGCGGCAGCAGCGCCAACCCCATTGAGAACATATAGAAGAGAAATCATTCTTCTCTGCCACAGCTGTAACAGCTGTGGCAGAGAAGAACGATGTTAGCCCATTGAATTCAATGGAGCCAGCAATACAGCCGACTGCATTGAAAGCAATGGGCTGCCGACGATCGCGGGATGAATTGTCGGGAAGGGCTTAAATATATAAGCCCTTCCCTGCAATTCATCCCGGGATCGTCGGCAGCCCATTGCTTTCAATGGAGTCGGCTGTATTGCTGGCTCCATTGAATTCAATGGGCTAACATCGTTCTTCTCTGCCACAGCTGTTACTGCTGCGGCAGAGAAGAACGATCTTTATGCTGACAGTGTGGGGGGGGGGGGGGCACTCTTGCCGCTATTGTGGCTTAATAGTGGGACCTGTGAACTTGAGATGCAGCCCAACATGTAGCCCCTCGCCTGCCCTATCCGTTGCTGTGTCGTTCCCATCACTTTCTTGAATTGCCCAGATTTTCACAAATGAAAACCTTAGCGAACATCGGCGATATACAAAAATGCTCGGGTCGCCCATTGACTTCAATGGGGTTCGTTACTCGAAACGAACCCTCGAGCATCGCGGAAATTTCGTCCCGAGTAACAAGCACCCGAGCATTTTGGTGCTCGCTCATCTCTAGTTATATAACTTTTACTAAATATGTGGGGACTTTTTTTTGGCTGCTATTATGGAGTCAGGAAGGAATTTTTTTCCTCCGAATGAGCTAAATGGATGCTTGTTTTTTTTTTTGCATTCCTCTGAATCAACAAGGGGGGGGGGGGGGGGGGATTGAAACATGCTGCACTAGATGGACATTGTCTTCATTCAGCCTAACATACTATGCTACTACTAGGTAAGAGTTGTCATTTTTATTATTACCAGTTTGCTGTACATGTGACTTTGGATTCCTTTTAATTGCATTTTTTGGGAGGCAGACAAAAGAAAAATAACAATTTTGACATTACTTTTTAAAAAGTTTTTTTACTGTGTCCCCAGGCAGGATAAAAAAAAACAAAGTATTTTCTTTGTCTGGATAATTACAAATGTAGTAATGCTTGTTATGTGTTGCTTTTTTAAATTTTTGGAGGTATTTTATCCATTTGAAAAAGTTTTTTTTGTGGAGAAAATGTATATTTTTTCTGATTTTTTTTCTATTAAAGTTTATTGAACTATTTTGATGCTATTTATTATCTCCTTTGGGCTTCTTTCACATGAGCGTATATCGGCCGCTGTTTTGACGGCCGGCTGATATACGCTACGTTGGAAGAGATAAAACTGGTAAACAGGCGCACAAATCAAATATTTGTGCACCCATTCAGACAGCAGGGGTCCCGGTGCATATACACTGAGACTACCATGCCATCAACCCCTTTTCCCTCCCTCCCCATCGCAGGCTCACCTGTCCTCTCCTCCCCGCTTGTTCTTTGCAATGAGAGGGGGCAGGATGGGGCGGAGCTAAGTGCCGCCCCATCCTGCCTCCTCCCATTGATGGCTATGGGCAAGGGGTGGGGAGAGGATGGAGCTTAGCTCTACCCACGTTTCGTCCCCTGGCCACAGCCAACATGGGAGGAGGCGGGGCGGGACAGCGCTTAGCACCACCCAACCCCCATCAATTGCAAAGAATCAGCGTGAAGGAGAGGACAGGTGAGCCTGCATGGAGGGAGTAGAGCAGAGGGAGCGAGTTTAGCAGCTATGCTGCTAAACTCCCCCCCCCAACCCCGCCGCTGCCATGGCCACCCATAAGAGCCCATGCAGCGGCCGACGTATTCCGGCCCAAAAGATAGTTCCAGGACTATCTTTTGGGCCCAACGTAAAAACGCCCGGTGCTATATTAGCTGGCCAGGCGCTTTTACGTCTCAGGAATACGTCCATGTGATCTGAGGCATTGGATTCCAATGCCTTAGATCACAGCGTATATCAGCCGGCCTGTGATAAAAACTGCTTGTGGGAAAGAGCCCTAAGGGTGCTTTCACATGACAGTTTTTATGTTTTTTTGTGAGCCAAAACTAGGAGTGGAGAGAAAGTATAATGAAAAGATTTGCATGTCCTACATATTTTGGACCCACTCCTGGTTTTGGCTCACAAAAAAACTGAACATAAAAACTGTCGTGTAAAAGCGCCTTAAGGGGACTTGAAGAAGCAATTGCTCAATCGCTAGTATAGTATGCTGCATTACTTATGTAGTGTATTCTACTAAGCCAACGTCAGAAGCCTATTGGACTAAGCAAGAGGTGGGGTCTAATAGGCTTAGTTACATGGCAAACATAGAGGCCTTTGCCAGGCTACGGGCTGCCATGGGAACCCATTGGTACCTTGCGATTGCACTATGCTGCAGTTTTCATTGATTGTGGCATGTAAGGGATTAAGCTGCCAGGATCTAAGCAGGTTTAAAGTCCATTAGTGAGGTCAATCAGACATATTGGCCATCACTAAGGGGTTAAATATTGTGTATATTTACCATTAACATGTACAAAAGCAGATTAAGGCAGTATTAATCGATATATATATATATACATATATATATATACATATATATTTCTGGATGAATGAAAACCACAGTGATCAATTTGCTCAAACATTCATTTAATTACACAAGGAGGGATAGAGAAAAAATACTTGATAAAGGAAATATTTCGAGAAATAAACTATGATAATAGGGTAATAACACCATGATTACGGTTCCTGTAACGTGAGATTAAAGTAGATTAGCTAAATAAATTCTTGCTTGGTGATGATACATGAAACCTTGAGCGGAAGCTACTTGTCTTCTTTCCTGTAAAATATATATCCTGTAAATACTACATTATTTATGGATTAAAGTATCCACAACTCTCTTTATATCCACCATATGAAATCCAGACAGAACTAAAATTAACCATTTCTATAAATGTATCAACAACGTTCGCCTCCAATGGAATAAAATAAGGAAATGTGAACAGAATTTTAATTTTGTCTTGCAATTTCACACAGGATTTTCCTAAAGTTGTCTTCACACAGACGAATTTGCGTTCATTTTTGCGCACGCAAAACTTACATGCACAAAACACAGAAAATAGAGCCAATTAATTTAAATGGGTTTGTTACCATTTCCTACTTTGCACATGCAAAAAATAGGTCATGCTCTTTTTTCATGCGTATTTGTGCACCAAGGCCCCCATAGAAGTTACGCAAAATGCAAAACATGCACAATACATTGTGCAATTCAGCGAAGAAGAGAATACATCTAATTGTTATCAGGCTAATAGTGTTTTAAATGAGGGTTGGGGGGGGGGTGTTGCACGTGCATGTGAACAGGGCCTGCATTCGCAAGAAAGTACAATACATGCGCAAATCAAACTAGTTCACTGCGCAAATACATTGCACCGAGGTTAGGGTATTTGTGCATACACTCATTTGAAGCCACCCTAATTATAGAATTTCAGTGAAATATAAATACAAACTTAAAGGGGTTGTCCCGAGGCAGCAAGTGGGTCTATACACTTCTGTATGGCCATAATAATGCACTTTGTAATATACATTGTGCATTAATTATGAGCTATACAGAAGTTATAAAAAGTTTTTTACTTACCTGCTCCGTTGCTAGCGTCCTCGTCTCCATGGTGCCGACTAATTTTTGGCCTCCGATGGCCAAATTAGCCGCGCTTGCGCAGTCCGGGTCTTCAGCAGTCTTCTATGGAGCCGCTCGTGCCAGAGAGCGGCTCCGTGTAGCTCCGCCCCGTCACGTGCCGATTCCAGCCAATCAGGAGGCTGGAATCGGCAGTGGACCGCACAGAAGAGCTGCGGTCCACGAAGACAGAGGATCCCGGCGGCCATCTTCAGCGGTAAGTATTGAAGTCACCGGAGCGCGGGGATTAAGGTAAGCGCTCCGGTAAACTTTCTTTACTTCCCTGCATCGGGGTTGTCTCGCGCCGAACGGGGGGGGGGGGTTGAAAAAAAAAAAAACCCGTTTCGGCGCGGGACAACCCCTTTAAGGCTCCTTCACACAGGCTTATTTATACTCAATAAGCGGAGAATGGAACGTATGGATTTCAATTACTTCATTCACATGCACGTATTTTCCCTGCATATTTTGGTTGTGCAAAACAAAACACAGCAGTGAGGCATGCACAATTGGACATACACTTGTGTGAAGGAACCCTAAGGTATTGGCACACCAGGAAAGCCCCTTTCCATATTCTTATAAGAGATCGCCACTTATGAGTCAGAGCGGAGACAGCCATTGCAAAGTGCAGTTCCTGTTATGCTGGAGCCTAAATAACCATTAATGGTTGCCCATTTATTTCAGTGGGTGCCAGATAATGCTTCATCTTTCTTGTAGCCATCACAGCTTCTTGTAGCCTCTGGTTTCTTCTTGTTAGAGAAGAGAGGCCTAAGCCGCTTATTGCCAATGCTTCTTCATTCTAGCAAGGCATTCACCATATTGGAACCACCACTTTCATTTAATTGTTGAGAAATTATACTTTCAAATGTTCTTGTCCATATCAATCCATTTATTGAAAATCCTTGTGGCTATATTATTAGTCCAACTGGTGGTTTTACATATTCACATTTCAGATATGTTATATCCAGTATATGAATGTTATCAAAGTGCAGTTAAACAAGTTCGCAAAGACTCTAACTTACCAAGAAAATAGCAGACTCCAATTTAGATTATATTTATGGAGCTCTCATAACTTCAGGGGTAATCTAACAAAAGAACATAAGTATTAGATAATCAGAAGACCCATGTATGTATTGGAAGAGATGATGCTAAATGATAATTTTCCTTTATTCAGATTAGGTTCTGTTCACGCCAATGACATCTACCTTATCTTCCTGAGTGCTTGGCACTGGTGTAGGATTCTCATCAACAAACAAAGGGTCAACTGGATTCCTTGTTGGAAGCTGAAGACCACTTGAAGGTATGACCACTTCTCCATTGACCTGAGGAACAACACATCCAAAGACCTAGAGGATAAAAATTGGTCATTTTCAAATAATTATGAGTAGAGAGTGTTTTTGTATGTGCTGCTAAGCAATGCCTTCCAATGATTGTACATAGTCTCTTAAGAAAGTATTAATTTCTGATTACTATATCTTCCGAGCACACAATATTAACTCTTTAGATGAATGGCCATCCACGTAATCCAAGTTTGCCAGAACAAGAGCTGCTCTCAAAGAGTACCTCTACGTTTTGGCCCACGGAGAGGGTCCTAAGCATGAGATGTTTATTTGTCTTGATAGGACATATCAACAGGAGCTTATTTTTAAGACAACCCTTTTAATTAAACTACTAGCAACCACTTGTCTGTGAGTATGTATGTATGTGTGTGTGATTCTTATGCTCCACCCCTGGTGATGTCATTGCTGTGCCCCCTGGTGACGTCATTGAAGGTCCTACAACATATATAAAATACAGCATCTGACCGACAAAAGAACAACACAGTTAGGGCGAGCACCCACTGGCGTTTTTTTACCTGCGTTTTGCGTTTTTCCTGCACAGGCATAGAGATAACATGTGTTCCTGTCCACTGGCGTTTTTTTTTGCGTTGCGTTTGCGTTTTTAACATAGGAACTGTCAGTTGCATATGTGTCCTTATTTTTCTCCTAATGCACCCATGAAAGTCAATGGAAATTAATGGAAAAGCCGCGAAAACGCCGCGAAAAACGCGCGGAAAAATCGCGGGAAACGCGGCGAAAACGCTGCGTTTTTTCCCCGCGGAAAACGCAAACGCCAGTGGGTGCTCGCCCTAAGGGCGCCCACCCACTGGCGTTTTTTTTCCCTGCGAAATTCGCAGCATTTTTTCTCTGCAGGGGTCTATGGGACTTGTAATGTTAAAATCGCGATCGCGCAAAATCGCGATTTCGCGGTAAATTGCGATTTTGCGCGATCGCGATTTTAACATTACAAGTCCCATAGACCCCTGCAGAGAAAAGAATGCTGCTAATTTCGCAGGGGAAAAAAACGCCAGTGGGTGGGCGCCCTTAGGGCTCTTGAAAAGGGCAGGACAAAAATAACAAAATGAGGATACAACTAAACTACTATTATATCAGACACAACTTAGCAGTCCTGACAAAACACACTGACCTCCCTCCACCACAGAGATTCGGTAGGCTGAAGGACCTGTGGTGATGTCACTGCTGTGGGAGGAGCCAAACTGTGTTTGTTTTGTGTGGTAATCAAATTATCAAGCTACTGTGTATTTGATGTGCCACCAGAAACACTGGTACTATAATTTCCTAATAATTACTAGTAGTTTTCAGACACTGACAGACATGTTTTTGTCAATAAAATTCAGGTAGGCGAAATTCGATTAGACTTTCACAGTTTTAAACTCATTGACTGAGAGAAGGTTCTCAAAACTAAGAATAAAAGCAGGGATGCATAACAAAAAGAAACATTTAAATTACTTAAACAGGAGGGCAGTGAAGAAGCAGTAAATAAAGCCTAAGAGAAAAAAAATTACTGCATGTAAAAAAAAACAGATAAAGTCAGCAAGGAGACTCACTGCTAAAGAGAGTATGAAAAATCCTAAAAGATTCTTCAAATACCATGTTTTCCTAAAAATAAGACCCTGTCTTATATTTCTTTTTTTTCCAAAAGAGGCAATATGTCTTATTTTCAGGGGATGTCTTATTATACTTACCTAGCAAGCTCTGTCCCTCCCACTGCTCTCTGGAGCTCCCATTCAGTTCTTGCAGTCCTCAGACGCCGACAGAAGATAATTTCCTGGTTTCGGGATTCATAAATCCCACCTCCAGGAAGTGATGGCTCTGATTGGTTCTCGAGCGCCGCTCAGCCAATTAATGCAGCACTCGATGAACCAATGCGCTGGCTGTGATTGGTTCATCGAACACTGCATTGATTAGCTGAGCAGCGAATGAAGAACCAATCACAGCCATCTCGTTGTGAAGGCGAGATTTATGAATTGGCAGAGCCGCGGCATTGATTGGCTAATTCATAAATCCCATCTCCACAATATGCGCTCCAAAGAACAGCAGGAGGGACGTGGACCAAGCCTGCTAGATAATGTATTTCTTTTTTTTATGTAATGCAGCTTGGGCTTAGTTTCAAAGTAGGGCTTGTATTTTAAGCCTCCCCGAAAATTCCAAAAAAATCAAGGTAGAGCTTATTTTCAGCGTAGGTCATATTTTGGGAGAAACTGGGTAAATATGTAGTAAAAAAGGTTAAAATTGAAAGTCTTGGTTCTTTAAAAAGTAATATGGGAGAAATTGTGGAGGATTTTTGGAGCAAGCGAATTTATAAAACATTTTTCCTCCATTGTATTCACAAAGGGAATTGAAATAGCAGGTAGGTTTAATCTCTGTTTTAGGGTGCCTACCCACTGGAGTTTCTTTTTCCCTGCGAAATTTGCTGCATTTTTTTTCCTGCAAGGTCTATGGAACTTGTAATGTTAAAATCGCGATCGCGCAAAATCGCAATTTACCGCGATTTCGCGTGATCGCGATTTTAACATTTTAACATTTAACTTCTCAAGAGGCATAGCAGAGGAATGGTGACGCTAATGATTGCAGCATCGCCGCTCACCATCTGGGTAGACTCCTCAAAGTTTCCAAAGACCTGGCAGATGTCTGCCAACCAGGCCCACTCTTCTGTAAAGAATTGAGGAGGCTGACTCCCACTGCGCCGCCCATGTTGGAGTTGGTATTTCACTATAGCTCTACGCTGCTCATAGAGCCTGGCCAACATGTGGAGCGTAGAGTTCCACCGTGTGGGCACGTCGCACAGCAGTCGGTGCACTGGCAGATGAAACCGATGTTGCAGGGTGCGCAGGGTGGCAGCGTCCGTGTGGGACTTGCGGAAATGTGCGCAGAGCCGGCGCACCTTTCCGAGCAGGTCTGACAAGCGTGGGTAGCTTTTCAGAAACCGCTGAACCACCAAATTAAAGACGTGAGCCAGGCATGGCACGTGCGTGAGGCTGCCGAGCTGCAGAGCCGCCACCAGGTTACGGCTGTTGTCACACACGACCATGCCTGGTTGGAGGCTCAGCGGCGAAAGCCAGCGGACGGTCTGCTCTGTCAGACCCTGCAGCAGTTCGTGGGCCGTGTGCCTCTTCTCTCCTATGCTGAGTAGTTTCAGCACGGCCTGCTGACGCTTGCCCACCGCTGTGCTGCCACGCCGCGCGACACGGACTGCTGGCGACATGCTGCTGCTGACACATCTTGATTGCGAGACAGAGGTTGCGTAGGAGGAGAAGGAGGGTGGTTTAGTGGAGGAAGCATACACCGCCGCAGATACCACCACCGAGCTGGGGCCCGCAATTCTGGGGGTGGGTAGGACGTGAGCGGTCCCAGGCTCTGACTCTGTCCCAGCCTCCACTAAATTCACCCAAGTAGCGCGGGGCCGCCGCCGCCATCATACCTTTGAAAGCCTCTGTTTCCAAAACCCTATACGGCAGCATCTCCAGGCTGATAAATTTGGCTATGTTCACGTTTAACGCTTGAGCGTGCGGGTGCGTGGTGGCGTACTTGCGCTTGCGCTCCAACACTTGCGCTAGCGACGGCTGGACGGTGCGCTGAGAGACATTGGTGGATGGGGCCGAGCACAGCGGAGGTGAGGGTGTGGGTGCAGGCCAGGAGACGGTAGTGCCTGTGTCCTGAGAGGGGGGTTGGATCTCAGTGGCAGGTTGGGGCACAGGGGGAGAGGCAGCGGTGCAAACCGGAGGCGGTGAACGGCCTTCGTCCCACCTTGTGGGGTGCTTGGCCATCATATGTCTGCGCATGCTGGTGGTGCTGAGGCTGGTGGTGGTGGCTCCCCGGCTGATCTTGGTGCGACAAAGGTTGCACACCACTGTTCGTCGGTCGTCTGCACTCTCAGTGAAAAACTGCCAGACCTTTGAGCACCTCGGCCTCTGCAGGGTGGCATGGCGCGAGGGGGCGCTTTGGGAAACAGTTGGTGGATTATTTGGTCCGGCCCTGCCTCTACCCCTGGCCACCGCACTGCCTCTTCCAACCTGCCCTGCTGCTGCACTTGCCTCCCCCTCTGAAGACCTGTCCTCAGTAGGCGTAGCAAACCAGGTGGGGTCAGTCACCTCATCGTCCTGCTGCTCTTCCTCCGAATCCTCTGTGCGCTCCTCCCTCGGACTTACTCCAATTACTACTACCATTCTGGGCAGGGGTCCGGGAACAGTTCCTGGGAGTCTGCCTGCTCCTCAGAATGTGTCATTGTAATGGAGTGAGGAGGCTGGGAGGAAGGAGGAGCAGCAGCCAGAGGATTCAGAGTTGCAGCAGTGGACGGCGCAGAACTCTGGGTGGTCGATAGATGCACTTTCTGCCATCCACGACAGGACCTGCTCACACTGCTCAGTTTCTAATAAAGGTCTACCGCGTGGACCCATTAATTGTGAGATGAATGTGGGGACGCCAGAAACGTGCCTCTCTCCTAATCCCGCAGCAGTCGGCTGCGATACACCTGGATCAGGAGCTCGGCCTGTGCCCACACCCTGACTTGGGCCTCCGCGTCCTCGCCCGCGTCCACGTCCTCTAAGCCTACCCCTACCCCTCAGCATGCTGTATTACCAGTAGTGCAGAAACAGAACGCTGTAATTAAATGTGCCGCTTATTGGCCTGTGGTTGGAGGCTGACTTCTCTTACGGAACGCACAGCAGAGCCAGGAAACAATTTTGCGCACGCCTGTAGTGAGACGTAGGTGCGTATGAATGAGCTAGTGGAATTCACAGCGCAGAAGCAGTCAAGTGGCCAAAGGCCAGTAGCAGGCCTTAAGTATTTTGCTTCTATTTTTTTTAAATGCTGAGCTGATACAGCAGACAGATACTGTAGGCAGCGTATATTATGTATACTGTTTCCCTCTGGCGGGATGACGGCGATCATGTAACAGAGACAGCAGATCCAGGAAACAATTTTGCGCAAGCCTGCTGTAACGCTTAGCTGCGTATTAATTACGACTACTACCCCCAGCAGATAGATACTGTAGGCAGCGTATAATATTATGTATACTGTTTCCCTCTGGCGGGATGACGGCGATCATGTAACAGAGACAGCAGATCCAGGAAACAATATTGCGCAAGCCTGCTGTAACGCTTAGCTGCGTATTAATTACGACTACTACCCCCAGCAGATAGATACTATAGGCAGCGTATCATATTATGTATACTGTTTCCCTCTGGCGGGATGACGGCGATCATATAACAGAGACAGCAGATCCAGGAAACAATTTTGCGCAAGCCTGCTGTAATGCTTAGCTGCGTATTAATTACGACTACTACCCCCAGCAGATAGATACTGTAGGCAGCGTATAATATTATGTATACTGTTTCCCTCTGGCGGGATGACGGCGATCAATTTTTGGGAAAAAGCCCACTGCCTATATAGCCTGAATATCTCTTTCCCTGCCTCACCAGTACTGGCCCTATACTCTGTACAATGACTGCAGACTGCGGACGCAATGCTCTGCATGGCCGATATACAAAAAAAAAAAATTGTGCAACACTGCTAAAAGCAGCCTCAACAGTACTGCACACGGTCAGATGTGGCCCTAAGAAGGACCGTTGGGGTTCTTGAAGCCTAAAATAACTCCTAACGCTCTCCCTATAGCAGCTCCGGCACCAGCAGCACTTTCCCTGATCTCTGTCAGAATGCATCTGTGGCGAGCCGTGGGAGGGGCCGATTTATATACTCGGGTGACACCTGATCTCGCCAGCCACTCACTGCAGGGGGGTGGTATAGGGCTTGAACGTCGCAGGGGGAAGTTGTAATGCCTTCCCTGTCTTTCTCTTGGCCAGAAAAGCGCGATAACGTCTCAGAGATTAAAGTAAAAGTAACTCGAACATCGCGTGGTACTCGCCTCTAGTAACGAGCATCTCGAACACGCTAATACTCGAACGAGTATCAAGCTCGGACGAGTACGTTCGCTCATCTCTAGTCACAGCCTCACCAATCAGAGGCAGCTCTCACTCACACCCATTCATGAATTCATGAATGGGTGAGTGAGTGCTGTCTCTGATTGACTCAGCGCAGGGACCAATCAGGGGCAGCTCTCAGCTGAATGACAGCTGAGAGCTGCCCCTGATTGGTCCCTGCGCTGAGCCAATCAGAGGCAGCACTCACCCATTCATGAATTCATGAATGGGTGTGAGTGAGAGCTGCTTCTGATTGGTGAGGCTGTGACCAATCAGAGGCAGCTCATTCAGCAGGCGGGGATTTTAAATCCCCGGCTGCTGAATACTACTCAGAGCAGTTCAGGAGAACTGCCGGCCAGACGCGGCTGAATTCCGGCTGCAGCGGAAAGGTGAGTATACATTTTTTTTAAATTTTTACACATTTTAGGATGATTTTCAGGTAAGGGCTTATATTTCTAAGCCCTTCCCGAAAATTCATCCCGCGCTCGCCGGCAGCCCATTGCTTTCAATGGAGCCGGCTGTATTGCCGGCTCCATTGAATTCAATGGTCAGTGCTCGTTTAATTGAGACGAGTACCGCGTGGTGCTCGTCTCAAGTAACGAGCATCTCGAGCACCCTAATACTCGAACGAGCATCAAGCTCGGACGAGTATGCTCGCTCATCTCTAGTGGTTTTGTTTTATCCTGTATGCGTCCATGATTATCAAGGCCTCCTAATGGGAGAAAAATGCGTTCATGTGTTTAAGCCCTGAATGTGTAACTCTATTTCAGCATGTTACTTTGGGCAGTTTCTACATTAGTTTTAAATCACCTCTTATTTATAAAGTAACCTGACGGACTGTTGCCGTTATATTATTAAAGTGCACTGATTACCTGTTCTATAGGAGCCTCATTGCCTAATTGTTTTGGTAAAGCTTGGGCAGGTTGCTGTTGTGCTGGATATAAAGGAAGGACCTGCACCTGTATAAAAAGGACAAAAAGAAATGTACAATTCAGTACGTCTGGTATTGCTTTGGAAATGTAGGTAGCATTTATTTTTGTTTGAAGTATCAAACCTGAAAACTGCTTACGTACACCTTATACAACTTGCATTAACATTATAACATACCTATATAGGTATATAACAGGTAATGTTAAAGTAATCACTTAATTTAGGTGATACTCAAGGGGTATCGTAGCCTTATCAAATAGGAATGCCTAATTACAATTCAATGTTTTGGAGAAGAAAACAATAAGAAACAGGTGAGTTTCCAAGCTCTTCTGTTTAATTGTTTCAATGCAAGAGGTTATATAGTGTGGCATTCCCCACAAACTAAACAATTCAAAGCCTATAGTATGTGTGCTACTTCTATCTTAGTAAAACATTACAACGGTTGATTATGACAAAGCTGCATGCTCAGCATCTGAGACCCTGCTAGCAAAATTTCACTACAATGCGTGTCTTTTGTACACGTTCTTCTTGCTATGCACACGGCACTACTGCATAAAATATAATTCAATACTTTCACAATAATAATTTAAAGTTTGCCTCTTGGAACGAATCTTTATTCACTATTTATAGTATTGTCATTTTACGTTGTGGAGTGACCTTAGTCCCCTTAGGCACTGTAGTCTAGTTATCTCTGCTACCCATGCTTTTACTATAGTTATACCCCTGAAATTAAGCAATTACTATAGAGCTGAATATACGGGCAACACAAATCTCTTTCCTGGATTGTAACTCAGGCTCCTACAGAAGTAGTAGTCTTAGCCTCAACAGCTCTACGCTATTTGTATAGCGTAATACAAAGTGATGAGGGCCATGCTACACAAATTGCAAGGCTTGATCGGATTAGTGCTCAGGTTAGTGCTGCAACATCTGTAGTCCATCTCAGTCCACATAGTGATAGTAAGCAGCTTGCAGAACTCTGTGCGGGTTGTCACAGAGCGACATGGCTGAGTACATTTATCAATTTGGCAGTGGTCACTCCTTGGAAGTCTACTGGAGGCTATTCGAGATGTCAGCCAGGAGGAAGTCAAGGTATGGAGAAAGATGATTGATTCACTGGCTAAAGGAAGGCTGGTGAGCAATATATATTGGGAGTTTGGCTGTTCCTGAGCCCTGTTGTGTTGCCAGATTGGTGCAGTGTAAAGGACTCAACATGAGTGTGAAGGTGAGGTCTGGTGAGGAGGTGCTTGTAGAGTTAAGGTCAGAGCAGCAGCAACCTCCTTACTGCATATAAGAGATATATACTGAGAATTGTGTTATAGAGTGGAATTTGCATTTTTGGTTAGATTCAGCAAGTGCTGAGGAACAGTGTTGGGTCAACCTTGTCTGTAGGTTTGTGTAGAGACAACACTAGCCTAAAAGACTCTTGCGAAGAGACCTGAATGACAGTTATAGTGGTTACATTCTAAAGGCTGTTCAAATGTGTTTTTGAGGGTTTAAGCAACTGTACCACCTAAAGTGAACTGCAACCACCAAGCTTCAGTGCCCTAGATGATAGTTGTAACCAGCAAGCATATTGTGCCTTGGAACTGTGATGAAGGAATAAAGCAATTTTTTTGTCTTAACTCATTTTGATTTGCAACTGTTTTTTTCCAATGGAGATTTAGAAGAACTCCACGTTACACCAACATTGCCAGCCAGAACACCCTCCAGTGTCAGCTAGTGTGCTCTCTGATATATCCCTAATTTTAGATTATTGTAGTATGTCTACTTAGTATGAAGTATAATATCCTCATACATCACCCAAAACACCACCTTGCCTGACAGAATATCTCCAGGGTCACCCACTAGGACTTCCAATTACAGCTGCAAAAAATACTTACATTTGTCCACCTACATCAATATGTACTGATTATGCAAATATTATTTACCCACAAGTCACATTATATTGAAATGATCAATTTAATATATAAACCCTCACAACAGCTGGAAAAAATAAGGTTTTATTTATTTCTTCTGCTTTTTACCTGTCCTTGCTTTTGAGGTATTCCGTAGGGAACCACATAAGACATCATCTGCAAATACAAAAAAAGGTAAGTTTTCTAATTTTCACAATATTATATTAGAATAAATCATCATATTTCAGCCTGTAAATATTGAAACATTTCCATAGCAATGACTGACATATGTTATGTGCCTAAAAGCATTTACTAGCATAAAAGTGCATAAATCTTGTGTTAATTATAAACAGAAATTATTTAAATAAAAAAGTTTGGAGGTTTTTATTCAATAAAAATAAAGTTTTAAATTCTGCAGTTTTCACTATAGTCTAGGTATTACTGCTACCCCTGCTTTTCCTACAGCTATACCCCTGAAACTAAGCAATTATTCTTGAGCGGAGTATATCGGCAATACAAATCTCTTTCCTGGATTCTAACTCAGACTCCTACAGAAGAAGCAGTCTGAACCCAAACAGCTCTGCACTATTTGTATAGTGTAATACAAAGTGATGAGGGCCCTGCTACACAAATAGCAAGGTTTGATTGGACGAGTACTCGGTTAAGTGCTGCAATATCTGTAGTCCACCTCAGTCCACATATCAAGGCAAAACGTCCCCACCACCACATCCTCAGGCAGAGAGTTCCATCTTCTCACTGCTCTTACAGTAAAGAATCCCCTTCTATGTCGGTGTAGAAACCTTCTTTCTTCTAGACGTAGAAGGCACCCCCTTGTTACAGTCACAGTCCTGTGTATAAATAAATTATGGGAAAGATCTCTGTATTGTCCCTTGATATATTTATACATAGTTATTAGAGCGCCCCCTTGTTACAGTCCTGGGTATAATAGATGATGGGAGAGATCTCTGTACTGACCCCTGATACATCTATACATAGTTATAGAGTGCCCCTTGGCACAGTCCTGGCTATAAATAGATGATGGGGGAGATCTCTGTATTGTCCCCTGATGTATTATACATAGTTATTAGGTTGTCCCTCAGGCATCTTTTTTCTAAACTTAATAATCCTAATTTTGATAACCTCTCTGAGTATTGTAGTTCGCCCATTCTGTTTATTACTATAGTTGCCTGCCTTTGTACCTGCTGAAGCTCTGATATGTTCTTCTTGAGTACCAGTGCCCAAAACTGTCCACAATATACCATTTTATGAAATGTTGCATTCATACAATGAAGGATGTAGTAGGAGAGATCCTATATTAGTGCCTAGCACTGGCTGGAGTTGATCAAGAAAGCTACCTGATTTGGAGGTTGAGCGTTCAGTCCAGTGCGTGCATTAAATGGGATCTGTGGCAGACCTGCTATCCTTTGCTGGAATTGTGGCTGATACATACCAGGCACAAAGAGATTCATGGCACCACCCTGTGAAAAAGTATAAAGATATATTTACTGATAATTTCATTTTCTCCACAAGTTATCCTATAAATATATGTGGCAGGAAAACTATCAAGAGTGTCATATAAAAGAGCAATTCTGTATCTTCTACATTACTCCACATTTCCAGTGAAATTCTCACAACACACAAAACTCGCATAAGATTCCAACCCATGTGAATGCAGCTCTGGACTATAATATGGACTATAATATGGGCTATAATAGGTTTTTCAACTTTCTGCATAGAATAATTGTATTTGTGAACTGTAAAATGGTACTGCATGATGCAAAAAAAAAGCACTGAATAGAGCCTCCAAGTTTGCCAGCAATAACCCTCCATGGCATACTATAGAAAAATGATTCTTCATGCTCACAAGGGGAAACCAAGCTTTCGCTTGCGGATGAAAAATCGCAGTATGCTCCATTTTCCTGGGGCTCTCGCATGAATCGCTTCTATTGAAGTCAATGGAAGCTGTCTGACCCGTCCGGAATGACACGGGAAAAGTAGGAGTTTAAAAAAAAAACCAAACCCTGTACTGTTCATGTCCGACGGCGAGCCATGTGGACCATCCGCAGTACAAAGAAGCCCAAAGAAGACAGGTCCACGCGGATGCCGGCAAAGAAGACAACTGATATACACGGTCACCCTCCGCGGTCAGGGCCAGATACTGTGTGGGATTTCGGACCTGCCGTGTGCATGAGGTCTTACTGGTTGTAACATATAAGTACACGTGTAGTGGCCTGAAGTATACCTATCTGGCCCCTCCATAACTGTTTATATATATATATGTCCTTAACTGTCTGTACTGTCTTCAATGTGTATTGCACAGCTGCAGCGCACAAGAGGTTAATGTCTGGGTGGGTCTGGAAAATGTAACAACTTGTGTGTATCCAATGTTGTCAAGTGAGTATGAAAGATATATGTGTTTGCAAGGTGTGCAAGAGTGGTAGTCAAGCAATCAGTCAGTTATCTAGGATTCATTAATCCAGTCAAGTGGTCAGTCAGTGTAGTCAGTCCGCCAGACAGCGAGTGAGTCTGCAAGTTTACACATGGACAGGAGACATCCCCACATAGGCCTATCCAATATGGAAGAAGCAGAGCGATATTTCCATCAATTATGAATGGAGAATACCCTGTCTTATCCCCAGTTGGTATAGAGTTCAGAAGTTACCATGGAAGGCTTGAGAGAGTGCCGTAACACACAACCAAACAGTGAGTGTTGGCCGGTAAAGAGAGTAAGAATGAGAGAAGTCATCCGGGAGAGTGATCCTACAGATAACCAGGACTGTATGTATCAAGATGCCCTGAGTAGCCTCCCTGCCTCCTCAATAGAAGGTGTCCTAAAGCCAATCCTCCTTTGCAAGAACTTTTGTATATTATCCTTGTTGGATGAACCAGTAAAGAAAGACTTTACCGACCGTTCCTGGTTCAGTCTATTTAAAGTATAGCCCTGTGTGTGTGGACTATTTATTGCACCATCATCGGAGTTCACAGCAGTGGATGGAACAGTGGCGTCACCCATGATATATACTGAAGTTTCACTACAGAGTTTTATACAGGTAACCGCACTACCATCGTTGCCTGGAGATGCCTGTCAGCGCCTTGGGAAAGGGTTGCACGCGTCCCTCAGGGGAGGAGATAGTAGTGCCACCGTGACATCCCTAACAGCTATCCCATCGTCTCCTCAGCTGTGAGCCCTGAGCCTCGGTAACTGCACATGCATTTTATATATAAACCATCAAAAGGATAAGGGTTGTATTTTACATTACCTGAGGAATGTTAGGATTTACCACCCCAAGTAGCACCTAAAATATAATTCAGAGCAGTAGTCATTAGTTTATTTTTCACG
Organism: Eleutherodactylus coqui; assembly: GCF_035609145.1. NCBI lineage: Eukaryota > Metazoa > Chordata > Amphibia > Anura > Eleutherodactylidae > Eleutherodactylus > Eleutherodactylus coqui. Next base: position 185,240,813 of record NC_089843.1, read on the forward strand.
AGAATATTAACATATTACCTAAAATACCTAAAATGCTAAAAGAAAAAACAAAAGTATGACTTAGACAAACCTCGTTGCTATTGCTTGCTGAGAGAAGACGCTGTGCAATCAACTGCAGAAACCCAAAAAAATCACATTTAGTAAAGTTGTAGAGACAAAGACAAAAACATATTTATATCTACTGCATGTACAGTAAAGAATTCTTTGCGGATTTCTTCTAGTTTTGCTTATTTGACATACTTATAAGATCATCAAAATGAATTTAATATAAAACAAGGACAATTTAACCCAGTAGTGACGAAGCCTGTTTACGCCTTAACAGATATAGATAAAATTAAAATGAATAACTTTTATTAACAACTGATTAAAATTAGGGCCACATAAATCATATAACAAAACAAAAACAAACGTGGACTAACAACATGGATCGTGCTAAATGACACAGTGACCGGGTGGTATGAGGGTATCGATTCCCCTCTAATAGTCAGTCAGGTTAAACCCTATCCACAATATTAGGGGACTGGGTCACTGGTTTATAGCGGCACGTCACAATACGTGAAATAGTCAGAAAGTATCAAGTTTCCAGTCTAAGGTGACAGAATAACTTAATTTATGATTCAGAACTGGAAACCAGCTGACTATTTTTGTCGCCGCTTTCAATACACCTTTATACAGTAGGGATTTATATAACTGGTCAGATATATGTGTTTCACCATACAAAGGTAAGTAATTGCTCAGATGTGTTCGTGTGTTTCAACGTTGCCAGTAGAGACATTACTTCACAAGGTAAGCAGTCACTCAAGTGTTTTTCACGTATTTCAACGTTGACAATAGAGTAATTACTTCGAAGATAAGCAATCGCTCTGACGTCTTAACGTCTTTCAACGTTCAGGAGTAAGATGGTTACTCCAATGGTAGGCAATTGCTCAGGTGTCTTTTCGTGTTTCAGTTTTTAGGAGTAGGGTGCTTGCTCGACGCGTTTCTCCATCCCTGTCTGGGGCGGTTCCTCAGGAGCATGGCCGAGGATCGCCCTAAGGTATATGTAATTATCCCTATTAATCCTATCGTGGTGATTCAGACCCTTGTTAATAGTCCTTTTTTTTTTTAAATATATAAAAAAGAATTAAACAATGTTCTCCTATTGCTCCTCCCCCTGCCTTGGCTCAGAAACTTGGTGTAGGAGGTCACTTTGCTAGATAGATCCGCAAAGAGACCAATTATAGCCTAGAAGTATTAGTCTGAGACCATCTCTAGTCGCATCGAGACCGGTTGGCGTACATTGGTCTCAAAGCGAGTAGGTGGGAGTTGGATGTCCCAGCTCGCTCCCCACAGGAGGAAAATCAGAGGGCAGAGATTTCTCTCCTATAGCGCATTATATATCTCGCCCAGATGTGATAAAGGGCTATTCAGAAAGACCCATTGGTCCAAGCCCATGGGTTCTGGACCAATGTCCTATTACAGCCTATAGCCTGTACAAGATAGTCTAGAAACGCGTTGAGCAAGCACCCTACTCCTAAAAACTGAAACACGAAAAGACACCTGAGCAATTGCCTACCATTGGAGTAACCATCTTACTCCTGAACGTTGAAAGACGTTAAGACGTCTGAGCGATTGCTTATCTTCGAAGTAATTACTCTATTGTCAACGTTGAAATACGTGAAAAACACTTGAGTGACTGCTTACCTTGTGAAGTAATGTCTCTACTGGCAACGTTGAAACACACGAACACATCTGAGCAATTACTTACCTTTGTATGGTGAAACACATATATCTGACCAGTTATATAAATCCCTACTGTATAAAGGTGTATTGAAAGCGGCGACAAAAATAGTCAGCTGGTTTCCAGTTCTGAATCATAAATTAAGTTATTCTGTCACCTTAGACTGGAAACTTGATACTTTCTGACTATTTCACGTATTGTGACGTGCCGCTATAAACCAGTGACCCAGTCCCCTAATATTGTGGATAGGGTTTAACCTGACTGACTATTAGAGGGGAATCGATACCCTCATACCACCCGGTCACTGTGTCATTTAGCACGATCCATGTTGTTAGTCCACGTTTGTTTTTGTTTTGTTATATGATTTATGTGGCCCTAATTTTAATCAGTTGTTAATAAAAGTTATTCATTTTAATTTTATCTATATCTGTGAAGGGCGTTCCTATGACTATATAGATTTGAAATACCACTGTGATTTCTGTTTACGCCTTAATGACCACCTAATTTGTCTTTTTTTTACATCATCGCATTCTTAGATCCATGATTTTTTTAATTTTTCCGTCGACAGCCATACGAGGGCTTGTTTTTTGTGGCACAAATTGTATTTTTTAATTACATCATTTTTGGTTACATATAATATATTGTATGACTTTTAATTATTTTTTAGGAGGATTGTGGGAAAAAAATTAATTCTCCTATTTGGTTTTTGGATATAATTTTTATGGCACACAGCATGCAAAATAAATAACATAACATTATTCTCTGGGTCAGCATGATTCCACCGATACCAAGTTTATACAGTTCTTTTTGCTATTTTTGTACACTAAAAAACATTTTTTTAAAACATTTGCTTTTGTGTTGCCGTATTCCAAGAGCCATAACATTTTTATTTTTCCAGCAACGGAGCGCTATGGAGGCATGTCTTTTTCTGGGATGAACTCTAGTCTTCATTTATCCAATGTTTAGTAACATTTTGATTGCTTTTTATTCCATTTTGTTCTAGAGGCAAGATCAACAAAATCTGGAATTCTGGCATGTTTTTTTATTTTTAACTGTGTTCGCCGTGCAGTATAAATTATATCTTAAATTAATTCTGCAACCCAGTGCGAGTAGGTCAATACCAAATTTCTATAGTTTTTTTTTGCAACTTTTTCACAAATTAAAAAAAAAGTATTTTTTTATGACTGCATTGAGAGTCCTCACATTTTTCGTTTTATGTCAACAGTGCTGTGTGAAGGTTTTGGTTTTTTTTGCAGGACAAGTTGTACCTTTAATGGTATCATTTGTTAATTCAAACAACATTTTATAGCTTTTTTTCCATTTTTGTAAGGCAAAATAACTATTTTTGCGTTTTGTTTTTCTTGGTGTGCATCTGCAGGTTAAATAATGCCCTAACTTTTATCTCTGGGTTATTATGAAGGCAGCAATATCTGATTTATGCCTTGTGTGGTGCAAAGTGTAAAGGCAGCAGAAATGCAGTACTAAGCTCTCACTCATGACCTGAAGGTTATGGGTTCAATCCCCGCTTGGGTCAGGTAGCCGGCTCAAGGTTGACTCATCCTTCCGAAGTTGGCAAAATGAGCACCCATCTTGGGGGGGGGGGGTAACAGATAAATTAACTGAAAGTGCTGCGGAATAAGTTAATGCTACAAGATTACACATACTTTTTTACATTATAAAGGGGAAAAGGGGGGGTTTTGACGTTTCTCTTTTTTTTTACTACAGTAATTTTTTATACTTACATTTTTTATTTTTGTCCCACTAGGGGACTTGAATAACACTATCTTCTATTATTCTTACTACTATACTTCAAACCTCTGGGTCTGCCAGCTACAGTGGCCTTTGAGGCTTTATAATGCACTGCTATACCTCATAGGCCACCGTAGCATGGCAGACTCGGAGGCCATATACTTTGTATACACTTACTGGAATAGCATGAGATGCTCCAAAGAGGCAAACAACGATTGCTAAAATTTTCATTTTACAGTGACACCTGAAAATACAAAGTACTTATTAGTGCATCAATACACACAAATAACAAAAGGAAATAGGATTTGGGAAATATAGAACATTAAAATATCTGGGGAGAATATTTTGTGTCAGAAGTGGAAACTGCAGCTTTTACAACACAAGAAGGTAGGTTTTTATCTGAAACAGAATAATTTAACCCATTAAAGGCTTGCCATTTTTTATTTTCCTTTTGCTTTTATAGTCGCCCCTTTTAAGGCCCCCTTCACACGGTCGTAGGCATCTTTATGTGTGCCCGCTGGCGCGTTAAGATACGTTAATGGGCAAACAAATCTAACGTTTGCGCGCCCGTTCAGACAGCCTGGGCCTGGCGCATATACACCGAGGATGTAATGCCCTTGCGGGCTCACCTCCTCTCTCCTCCCCTCTGGCTGTTTGCAATGGGAGGGGGCAGGTTAAGGGCAGAGCTTAGCTCCCGCCCCTCCCTACCACTTGTCAGCTGCTTAGCTCCACCTTGCTCCCGTCCCCTCCCATTGCAAACAGCCAGAGGGGAGTAGAGAGGAGGAGAGAAAGGGGAGGGATTTTAGCAGTCACGCTGCTAAACTCCCTCCTCCGGCCACTGTCATTGGCTCCCATAGGAGTCTGCCCAAGTATTCTGGGCAGAAAGATAGTTCCAGGATTATCATTGCTGCCCGGCGTAAAAGCGCCCGTCACTATACTGGCTAGCCTGGCGCTTTCACGCTATGGGAATATGTCTGAGTGATCTGATGCATTGGAATCCAATGCATCAGGTGGTAGCGTATATCGGCCGACTGTGAAAACGGCGGCCGATATATGCTCGTGTGAATAGGCCCTAAGATCCATCATTTTCTTCCATCCAAATAATCAAAGGAGGCCTTATTTTTTAGGGATAATGGTAATTCTTAATGGTACCATAAAATGTTTTGAAAATGCCCTTTTTAAAACAAAATGTAATTGGGCTGCAGTATAAAAAAAAGTATTGTGCATTTTTTTTTTTTTTTTCCTACGGATGCACAATGTGGTAAAACAGGCATGTTTATTTATTATAGGAGTCAGTATGATTGTGGTGATACCAATTTTATATAGTTTTTTATGTTTTACTACTTTTTGTTGCCATATTCTGAGATCCATTACCTTTTTTACATTTCCACCAATATGGCTGTGTGAGGGCTTGTTTTTAGTAGGGTGATTCTTAAAGGGGTTGTCCCGCGAAAGCAAGTGGGGGTATACACTTCTGTATGGCCATATTAATGCACTTTGTAATATACATCGTGCATTAATTATGAGCCATACAGAAGTTATTCACTTACCTGTTCCGTTGCTAGCGTCCTCGTCTCCATGGTGCCATCTAATTTCAGCGTCTAATCTCCCGATTAGATGCGCTTGCGCAGTCCGGTCTTCTCCCTTCTGAATGGGGCCGCTCGTGCTGGAGAGCTGCTCCTCGTAGCTCCGCCCCGTCACGTGTGCCGATTCCAGCCAATCAGGCGGCTGGAATCGGCAATGGAACGCACAGAGCCCACGGTGCACCATGGGAGAAGATCCCGGCGGCCATCTTCGCAAGGTAAGTAAGAAGTCACCGGAGCGCTGGGATTCGGGTAAGTACTATGCGGTTTTTTTTTTTAAACCCCTGCATCGGGTTTGTCTCGCGCCGAACGGGGGGGCTATTGAAAAAAAAAAAACCCGTTTCGGCGCGGGACAACCCCTTTAAATTTTATTGGTAATATTTTTGTGTGTATACAGCTTTTTGATCACTATTATTTTTTTTTCTGGAGGGGTGGGGGTTTAGTTAAGTTTTTTTCAAGTATTAAAAAATGTTAAAAGTTCAAAAACACCCCTTTTTCCCTTAGGGCTCCCACACACTTGCGTTTTTTTAACGCTGTGTTTTTTTTAACGTGAATGTCAATGGGACTTTCTAATGTTAATAACGCATCGCAAGTTTGTGCTTTCCAATTTTTGTGCGATAATTTTTTAACATTAAAAAGTCCCATTGACATTCACGTTAAAAAAAAATGCAGCGTTAAAAAAACGCAAGTGTGTTGGAGCCCTAAGGGAAAAAGGGGTGTTTTTGAACTTTTAATATTTTTTAATACTTAAAAAAAACAACTAAACCCCCTCCAGCCAGCTAATAAGATGCTGTGGTCAACCAGTATCTAAGTAGTTAATTTTTATTTTTCACATGCGAGTTCCATAAATATTGCTATCAGATGGAACTCGCACATGAAACTCGCCTGTGTAAATAAGGCCTTAGGGCAGATTCAGACGGCTGTAGGCACAATTAAGCTTGCTGGCACGGGGCGTAGTTGTGCCTGAACCAGGGAAACTTCTTCCTGTATTCACTACATGGGGGAAAGGTAGGGCAGGTCCTATCTTTTCTCAGCCATACAATTAATGGGTGAGAAAAGAGGTAATGGGAAAAAAAACACTGAAATTACATAAAGATAAGTGGTTTTGTTTAGTCCTGCTATGTGGTCGTGATTATCATGGCCCCATAACAGTAGAAAACCACATTTGTCTGAATCCGCCCTAACAGTGTTTCAACCAGGGCAGGAGACTAACGGGAAGCTCTTGGTCCCAGTGCAAAATCTGCAATAGGGCCACCACCTTATTATAGTGGCACTATGGTAGATAGTGCCATTTATTATAGTGATGTTATAGCTACCTCTGAATCCCCTATGGCTATGCCCCTGAGCAATTCTTTTCAAGCTAAATAAACTAGAACCCATCTCTCCTATGTTTTGGACTTCAGGCTATTAGCTTCCCATAACACTGGTCACGGTCCACAATTGTCAGTGTCAGCCACAATGTCCTCAAATGTAAGCCACAGCTCCATTGCCATCAGAATGCCCCCTCAGGTTCAGATATAATGCATCCTACTGTCAACCAAAACACCAAATTTGGTAATACATTTCCTTTAAGGGCGCGGTCACACGAGCGTAGGCGTATTTACGTTCGCACGTGCGCAGCGTTTAATCGCCGGAAAGAACGTTTTTCGGCGATCATGACCAGAGCTAGAAAGCGTATTATCATTTGTTCCTACTTTGCAAACTATCTTTTCGGCCATCGAATATGCGTTGGCGCGTATTTCGGTCGCATATGTTCCGTTTTTTTTCGGGTTGCCGTTTTTACGCGCCGTAAAATCGCTCGTGCGAACGAATACATTGGAAACTAATGCCTCAGATGGTCACGTTTATACGATTGGGCGCAAAAACGCGCCGTTTATGCGCTCGTGTGAACGCACCCTTAGAATTACTAATAGTCAAAAAGTCATATTCTAAAGTACAAGAAGTAAGTATACACGGTAGGCCGGCGGCACTAGGCCTCATGTAAATGTGACTCAGTAGGTAATCTGATGTGATATAAAGCTAAACCGCTGAAAAACTAAAATATAATTTCTCATTCTTTCTAGAAATATTACAAAAAAATAAAATTTTAAATAAAAATCATAAATAAATGAAGATTTTAATGAACTAATGGCATGCAACATTCAATGGCTGATAATGAAATATCATCTACAGAAGCAAAACTTTGCAGATAACAAAACTTCTAAACTTAACTGTTCTCTACCTACGAACAAAAACCCATTAAAGAAAACAGGTAAAAAAAACTTTACTTACTTTTAGGCTTCTTGTTAGTGTACAGAGGTCCCAGGCAGTGACATAAAATGCCTGGCGAAGATAAGATGGTTCCTCTTAAACTGTAGACAGATATAGATTGACCAATGGCAGTCCAACTAACATGACTCACTACAAGGTAAATTATCATTAGATTAACCACCTTTTCTTTCGTCACTTGTTTTTTTTTCCTGTTAAAGCCATTTATTACACATGTAATTATTATATTTGATTTTCAGTGCCAGAGGTTTGAATGTAGCTTTAGAGATAATATATAGATCTTTTAACCCACTAAAGGGATTCTCCCACATTTAGCTTTTGATGACCAATGCTCATGCTCGGTTCCATTGACTTCAACGGACTAAGTCTGCAATACCAGCTAAGACCACAGTGCAATGTACAGAACTATCTGCTCCCGGCAGAAAAACTGTTTTGTGCAACAGTTTATCGCCAGGTGTCCCAACAAGTGGACCCCTGATGATCTGCTATTGATGATCTATGCTGAGAATAGCTAGAAGTGGGAGAATCCCATTAAAGTGATTCTCCAGGCTCTCTAGTTTGATATAACAAAGTTTCAACTCCTTGGCTTGAATGCCAAGTGTAATGTCTGGTGGAAACCAGTTATTGTTCTTTACCTGGCCAAAACTATCTGTATGGTCAAGCACGGATATGGCAACATCATGCTGTGATGATATATTTTTTCAGAAGCAAGAACTAGAAATGATCAGGGGAAAGTTGAATAGGGCAAAGATCAAAACCTACTCCAAAGTGCTCTGCACCTCTGACTGGAGAGCAGATTCATCTTCCAACAAGGCAATGACTACAGATGAGCGAGCACGCTCGGATACAGCAGTTACTCGAGCGAGCATCGCTCTTCTCGAGTAACTGCTTATTGGGCTGAGCATGCTCAAGGGGGCGGCAGGAGGTAGCAGGGGGGGGGGAGAGAGATCGTGCTATCCCCCGCTGCTCACCCCCGCCCCCCCAAGCACACTCGGACCAGTAAGCGGTAGCTCGAGAAGAGTGATGCTCGCTCGAGTAACTGCTGTATCCGAGCGTGCTCGCTCATCTCTAGCAATGACCCTAAACACAGCTAAGGCAATAGTAGTTGGATCTGACATAAGTCCGCGTTATAAGTAGCCCAGCCAGAGCCTAGATACTGACCCAAAAATTCCAGAAAGGGCAGTGTGTAGTTACCTTAATTGATCACAGGTGATGAAGTCTTCTGTGATTAGAATCCTCCACTTTTGCTTTTTTTCTCTATTCGGACCAGACTATAATAAGACTTCTTTCAGCCATGATCGATCTGTGCTGCTGCTATTCCCAATGCCCCCCTGCCCCCTCAGTATCCCTTCATAGTACTAATAGTAATAGTGCCCCTTTTGTGCCGCACAAAGTGATTATGACCTTTTGTGGCACTCTAAAGACTAGTTATAGGGCTCCGTGCAGTCCAGAGTCCCAAAACTCTGGTCATCAACAGGACAATTTTTAGTTCTCAAAAAATTGGCACGCGCCATGTAGTTTTGTGCAAAGATATCCCAACTCCTCCCCTGTCCCAGCTCTCTGGAGCTCATGCTGTATTTAGAGCAGGAGACAGGAAAGGAGTTGGGCTATTCTCTGCTTAGAGCTGCAATGCATCTGGCAGTACTGGGAGTTTAAAGGGGCATGGTGAGTCATCCGGTGTGATTGGGGGCATGACCATTTGGCCCTATACCCCTGCCCCATAATAGCCACATGGCGCAATGAAACTGGTCATACCAAGTAAAACCTAAGGCTATAATGGCTGTAACACTGCCTCAACAGAAGAAAGGGTCTAAATACTTGTGAAAATGTGATATCAGTTCTTTACTTTAAAGACATTTACAGCTTTTGAGCGATAATCGTTGTGTGTAACTGCACTGACATCATGCAGTTTTCATTAAGCCGTCACTTAAGAAAGACAACAATGAGCCTTATCAGGGATTCACAGCGGGATACAGCTGATACTATTGTTTCAGCTGTATCCTGCTCCTTGATGACAGCCTGGGTATGAAGAACAGAGCAGTCCAGCTCTGTTCTCCATACCCCGCCCCAGAGCGCTCGGCGGAATAACAGCCAGGCGCTCCATGCAGAAAACAGCTGGATGCAGAAGACAAGCGGGGACACCCCGCTTGTCTTCTGCATCCTTTGCTCAGATCGGTGGGCATCCCAAAAGTTGGACCCCTGTGATCATAAGGTGATGGAATATCAAAGTGAAATGCCATTACTTTATAAGATGGGAGAACTTTAAAGGGAATATGCTGACCAAACTGAAGGCAACATGTTATAGAGCAGGAGAAGCTGAGCGGAGAACAGCTGGATGCAGAAGACAAGCAGGGACACCCATGCTATGGAACATATGACATTAGATGACCTTAGTACTTGATAATGTAATGAAGACTTCAATAACAATGGTCTGGAAATGGGATAAAAGACTAATTATCACTTTATGTGTCTAGCCAATCATCTATTATTATAATTAAGGAAGTGGTCAAATGTTCACTTTACATTTAACCAAGTCTGCATAACTTTAAGACTTAAAGTACCTGGATGGTTTTGTGCTGCAGTTGCAATATGTCTGTGTGAGTTTCTACTAGAATTTACACACAATTTAAATAAATAGGTTTCCCCTTCTCATAAAACAATGGCCCTCTCTTAGGGCTCATGCCCACTCCCACGACGGACTTCGCCAGCGGAATATCGTAGCGGAGTCTGCCACGGCGCCACCCCATATTTACCACTCCAGATCCTCTGTATGCGTCCCGCATGGCATGACGTGTCAGATGATGCGGCCGGCAGTGGGCAGGGCCACGTATTCACGCCATACTTCCACTGTGCTACAGAGGAAGTATAGTGTGACGGCCAGCGTCCATTGACTACAATGGAAGACAGCTGCGCGTATTTCTGCTGCATTTAGAACATGCCACGGTTTATTTCACGCTGCGAAATTCCATGGTGGAATTCCGCAGCGTGATCCTTGACCTATTAGGTACATCGCGGCAGAAATCTGGCCATGGGCATTAGCCCTTATGGATTACAGTGGCTCTGCCACCATGTACTGAGCTCTGGTTGTAGTTCTGTCCATAAAAGTAAAAACATGCTGCCCCTGTCTGACACGGCTGCACCACAACAGTAGCGTCCTGGCCACTTGCTGTGTGGCACCGTCCAAGTCAATGGAGCTAGCTGAAGCTTCCTGGACAGCCAGATGGCTAGAAATTCTGCTGTGCAGGGAAAACTAAGAAGTTAGTGCAGCTCTAAACCAGTGCTGCATGCCAATCATTCTCAGGATCGGTGGGCATCCCAAAACTTGGACCCTTATGATCATAAGGTGATGGAATATCTGAGTGAAATGCCATTACTTTATAAGATGGTAGAACCTTAAAGGGAATATGCTGAACAAACTGAAGGCAACATGTTATAGAGCAGGAGGAGCTGAGCAGATTGATATATAGTTTTGTGGGGAAAGACTCTGTATAACTTGTATTTTATTAATTTATATCTCTGCTCTTTCTGAGCTGAACAGTCCAGTGGGCGGAGCTATCAGTGATTGACAACTATTGTGTATGACTGTACATACAGGGACTCTTTCCCCCCAAAAATATAAATTAATCTACTCAGCTCCTGCTGTATAACATGATGCTTGCAGATTGGACAGCATGGTAAAGTTGATAGATTAACTGCCGGTTTCCAGGCAGAAATATTATTAATGACCTATCCACCAGATAGGTCATCAATATTTGATCAGGTGGGGTTCGCCACTTGGGAACCCGGCCAATCAGCTGAGCGGGCACATCCTACACCCTTGTAGTGGCTCACGTTTGCCATTACAGGCACAGCTTCAATTGATTTCAGACCAACAAAACAGTTCACAACATGGGGTGCAGCATCATGTAAGTCGTTCGGATAGAACGAGGAAGATATGGAAAGGAAAAACATCAATAGGCTTCTTTCACATGAGCGCATATCGGCCGGCCTTGAAAACACATTGGATTCCAATGCATCAGATCACGTGGGCATATTTCTGAGACGTAAAAACACCTGGCCAAGCCAATATTGCGCCGGGCGTTTTTACGTCGGGTCCAAAAGATAGTCCTGGAACTATCTTTTGGGCCAGGAATACGTCGGCTGCTGTATGGGCTCCTATGGGAGCCAATGACAGCGGCCGTAGGTGGGAGGGAATTTAGCAGCGTGGCTGCTAAACTCCCTCCCTCTGTTCTCCTTCCCCTGTGCTGGCTCATCTGTCGTTCCTCCCTGCTCGTTCTGTGCAATGGGAGGGGGCAGGACAGGGCGGAGCTAAGCACTGGTTTTCCCTGCCTCCTCCATTGATGGCTATGGGCTAAGTGCCCGCCCTCCCCCAGAATGAGCGGGGAGGAATGACAGGTGAGCCTACGATGGGGAGGGAGGGGAAATGCGCGATGGCCAGGTGAGCTCGGGTGTACAAATGTTTGATTTGTGCGCCCGTTCACCAGATTTTCCTCTCCCAGAGCGTTGATTATTATTATCTTCCTATTTATACATTTTAGCTGTGTTCAGTTCTCGAGCAGACCATCAGTACTCAATAAACTGATATAAGCATATAGCCAATGCCAACAACCAGATACTGTATATTAAGCAGTGATGTGGAATACAGAGCTCGGTGATTAGTGTGTAGTCTCTAGCAGCAAGTGATAGATTTAGAGCCCTTTGACTCTTGGCCAATGTTGTCCACAGATCTGAATTACAATTATTGTTCAAAAACATGTAACACTGCATTATTTGCTGGTCAGTCTAGTGAATAGTACCAAATACTTGGTCAGGATAGTCTAATGACCAATGTTACGCAATTTCTCTAGAATGTAAATTATGAACTTTTCATTTGTTGGAGCTTAGTGTCATATAAACTTTAAAAGTGTTGAAAAGTGGTTTTTAATATACATAATCTGGTGGCAATATAACAGTGATCTGCACCAGCAAGGTCCATTTGATGATGAATAGTAATGCATACAGTCCTCATCCTGTTGTAGCCAGTCTGGCTGGGATTACTTACCTTCAGCTCTGTCATTAACTGTTTGAGCCCAATAGTCATTACTGGGATTAGAAATTCCACTTTTAAAATACATCATTAGGATATTCTGAAGTATTAGAAGACGGTCTTATTAATATGGTATTAGAATGGTATTTAACAGAAAGGAGAAATGCAAAGTCCTACATCTGGGCAAGAAAAATGGAAAAAGCACATACAGAATGGAAGGAATTGAGCGAAGCAGCAGCACATGTGAAAAAGACTTGGGTATACTAATAGATCATAGACTGAACATGAGCCAACAATGTGATGCAGCAGCCAAAAAGGCAAACACAATTCTGGGATGTATTAGGAGAAGCATAGAGTCTAGATCAAGTGAGGTCATTATCCCCCTCTACTCTTCCTTAGTCAGATCTCATCTGGAATACTGTGTCCAGTTCTGGGCACCCCACTTTAAAAAAGATATAGACAAACTGGAGCAAGTTCAGAGAAGAGTTACTAAGATGGTGAGCGGTCTGCAAATCATGTCCTATGAAGAACGGTTAAAGGATCTGGGAATGTTTAGCTTGCAAAAAATAATGCTGAGAGGAGACTTAATAGCAGCCTACAAATATCTGAAGGATTATCACACTGCAGAGGGATCAGCCCCTATTCTCATTTGAACAAGGAAAGACTAGAATGTCCATGTAGTTCAGCCAGTTTATCTATCGATTTTGCCATCACAATATCCTCAGGCAGAGAGTTCCACAGTCTCACTGCTCTTACAGTAAAGAACCCTTTTCTGTGTTGGCGATGAAACCTGCTTTCTTCTAGACATAGCGGATGCCCTCTTGTTACGTTGCAGTCGTAGGAATAAACAGATCATGGGAGAGATCCTTGTATTGTCCCCTCATGTATTTATACATAGTTATTTGATTGCCCCTTAACTGTCTTTTTTCCAGGGTAAATAAACCCGATTTCAATAGCCTCTCTGGGTATTCTAGTCCTCTTATTCCGTTTATTAATTTAGTTGCCCTTTTTTGAACCACCTCAAGCACTGCAACATCCTTCCTGAGCACCGGTGTCCAGAACTGTACATAGTATTCCATGTGGGGCCTGACGAGTGCCTTATTTTATGGAAGAATAATGTTCTCGTCCCTCACCCCTATGCCTCTTTTAACACCTTCCCGCTGCAGGGCGTAAGTTTACGTCCTGGCAGCAGGGTACTTCCCGCAACAGGACATAAACTTACATCCTGGAGATAGCGCGGGATCACATATGATCCCGCGCTATCCCGCAGCGGGAGCCGGCTGTCAGATGCGCCCCCCGCTGTTAACCCCTTCCCTGCCGCGATCTAAGTAGATCGCGGCAGGGAAAGAGTTCACAGAGGGAGCGGACTCCCTCTGTGTCTCCGGCCGGCACTCGCGATGTCATCGCGAGAGCCCGACCTGTCACCATGGCAACAGGACGCTAGACACTGGCGTCCTGTATTGCCTATGCCTATGATTGCTGTATAAGCGATAAGGCATGGCAGAGCAGTAGCTCTGCCATGCCTTATGACAGTGATCATCAGGGCAGTGGTTAAAGGGGTTGTCCCACGCCGAAAAGGTTTTTTTTTTTTTTCAATAGCCCCCCCCCCCCCGTTCGGCGCGAGACAAACCCGATGCAGGCATAAAAAAAACAAACCGTCCAGTACTTACCCGAATCCCCGCGCTCCAGCGACTTCTGACTTACCTTGTGAAGATGGCCGCCGGGATCTTCACCCTCGGTGGACCGCAGGTCTTCTGTGCGGTCCATTGCCGATTCCAGCCTCCTGATTGGCTGGAATCGGCACACGTGACGGGGCGGAGCTACGAGGAGCCGCTCTCCGGCACGAGCGGCCCCATTCAGAAGGGAGAAGACCGGACTGCACAAGCTCGTCTAATCGGGCGATTAGACGCTGAAGATTAGACGGCACCATGGAGACGGGGATGCTAGCAACGGAACAGGTAAGTGAATAACTTCTGTATGGCTCATAATTAATGCACAATGAACATTACAAAGTGCATTAATATGGCCATACAGAAGTGTATACCCCCACTTTGTTTCGCGGGACAACCCCTTTAAAGTCCCTCAGAGGGACACAAATGTTGTAAAAAAAACAAAGATTAAAAAAATGAATTTAAAAAATTTAAAAATGTAAAAAAAAGAGTTTAAAAACCATTTTTTTATGCTTTTTCTCAGATAAGCATAAGAAAGGTTAAAAAAAAAATAAAACCCCACATATTGGGTATTGTCGCGTCCGTAACGACGCGTACAATAAGTTGTGCATGCTTTTGACTGCATGGAAATTTTTTTTAGCATTTTGCCTCACTAAAAACGCAATAAAAGTGATCAAAAAAGCCGTATGTACCCCAAAATGGTACCAGTAAAAACTACAGCTCGTCTCGCAAAAAAATTAGCCCTCACAGAGTGCCGTACATCAAAAAATAAAAAAGGTACAGGACTTTGAATGCAGCGATTTAGAATAGAAAAAAGATTTCCAAAAAAAGGGTTTTTGCAGAAAAGTGGGAAAACCTAAAAAAAATATAAGAATTTTGGTATCGTTGTAACCGTACCGGTCCGCAGAAAAAATGGATTGTGTCATTTATGCTGCATGATTAACGCTGTAAAAAAAAATCTATGGCAGAATTGATGCGTTTTCTCTCCCTGCTATCATAAAAAAAAAAAGTTTTACAATATAGTCTATGTACCCAAAAGTGGCACCGATAAAAACTACAGTTCGCCACGCAAAAAACACGCCCTCATACGGCCGCGTCGACGGAAAAATAAAAAAGTTATGGCTTTTGATAAACGGAGAAGAAAATCCGCCAAAAATTGTTGCGTCCTTAAGCCCAAAATAGGCCATGTCATGAAGGGGTTAATGCAGCCAAGACTTTATTTGCTTTTGCAACAGCTGACTGGCATTGATTGCTCCAGTTAAGTTTACAGTCCACTAGTACCACCAGTTTTTTTTCCATATCACTTTTCCCTAGCAGTACTCCATTTAGTGTATATTGGTGACATCCGTTTCTCCTGCCCATGTGCATAACCTTACATTTATCAATATTGAACTTCATTCGCCATTTTTCTGCCCAAGCCCCGAGCTCATCTAGGTCCTTTTTGTAGCCGCATATTGTCCTCTTTTGTATTAATTATCTTGTATAATTTTGTATCATCTGCAAATATTGATATTTTACTGTGCAGCCCCTCTATCAGGTCATTGATAAATATGTTGAACAGAATGGGGCCTAATACTGAGCCCTGTGGCACCCCACTAGCAACGGTGGCCTAACCAGAGTATGAACCATTTATTACCACCCTCTCGTTTCTATCTCTGAGCCAGTTCTTTACCCAGATACACACACTATCGCCCAGACCCAGCTGTCTCATTTTATATATCAACCTATTATGCGTCACGGTGTCAAATGCTTTTGAGAAATCCAGATATTTAAGATCAATAGACTCTCCTAGGTCTAGCCTAGAGCTTACTTCATCGTAGAAACAAATCAAATTGGTCTGACATGATCGACCCTTCATAAACCCATTCTGATGAGGAGTTATGCTGTTTTCCTTGAGGTATTTTAGGATGGCGTTTTCTTAGAAATCCCTCAAATATTTTTCCAATTCTTGAAGTGAGACTTACTGGCCTGTAGTTACCAGGTTCTCTTTTAAACGCCTTTTTGTATATTGGAACAACATTGGCAATGCACCAATCCAGCAGTACAAGCGTGGTCTTAATAGTGTCTATAAATAAAAGAAATAGCGGTCTAGCTGTCACGTCAGTTAGTTCCATTAGAATCCTTGGGTGTATTTCATCCTGGCTCTGCGATTTATCGATTTTATCCTCTTTAACTAGTTCTGCACTTCCTCCTGTGTTAGGCATGCAATATTTAGTGGGGGGTTCATTTTATTCCCCTGCATCTCATGTGGCATTTCATTTTCATTCGTGAATACACTAGAAAAAAAACTATTTAATAGATTTGCCTTCACCCTATCATCTTCTATGGTTTCTCCTGCATTATTTGTTAGCGGGCCACTGCTTTCAGTGCAAATCCTTTTACTGTTTATATAATTAAAAAATAGTTTAGGATTTTTTTGCTTTCTTTGGCAATCAGTCTCTCTGCCTCCTCCTTAGCAATTTCGATCTTTTCTTTATCTGATTAGTTTTTTTCCCTGTGTAATTTTAGCGCTTTTTCGCTGCTTTCTTGTTTTGGTAGTTTAAACGCTTTCTTTTTTTCGCTTATTACCCAGTAACAGTCTTGTCGAGCCACATTGGTTTCCTTCTACTATATTGTAAGATTTAGAAATCAATTTTTTTTCACCCATGTTTTCCAATGGAACCTTTGTTTTATCGCATTTCAGTGCATGAACTTAAGTTTTTAGTGCAATGCATTTTTCACATTAGAAACTCCTATTGTCTTTTTGCGCAATAAAATCACAGGTGGCAGTGATGCAATGCACAATTTTTCGCAGGAAAAAGCATAGCTGATGCTCCAAAATTGCCTGAGCACAAATGAGATTTTGCCGTGCTTTTCTCACAGCAATACCGCGATCACCAATGTGAAGGAGCCCTAAAGGTTACTGGTACCTGACCTTTAAAAAGTTCTAACAGGACCCAAATGAAATACTCTGGTGATGGAAAATATAGATAAGGCTGTGTCGACATGGTGATTTCCACGCGCTATTTCTGTGCATTGCGATATGCACAAAATAGCAAGTAAAAAAAAACCAATTATTTTAAATGGGTATATTTACACGGGCGATTTTTCTTTTGCAGCGATGCTGTGAGATAGAAAATGCTGTGATTTTTCTATTTTTTGGGCGATGTCCCCCATTATTTTCCATGGGACCGAAAGAAAAAAAAGATTTTTTATTTGTCTTATTGAAACGACATGCTATTTGCACAATGTGCAAAGTGTTTTTTTTTCAAAAAGCATTGCATTCACAGGCAGAATTGCACGTTTACAAATGCGATATTAGCCAGAGTTTCTAGGACCGATATTGCACTTGCCCGTGTAAATGTAGACTGAGGTCTCTTTCACACAAGTGTGCTTTGGCCCTGAGTAGGTGCGTCCCAAAAATCACATCTAAAAGAACGCATGATTTTCTATGGGCTCTTTCAGATGAACGATTTTTTGACGTGACAAAAAAATAGTGTCAAGAGATTTCTCTCCGTCAAAAGGAAGGACATGTCCTATATTTTGACAGCACAACGCCGATGGCTCCAATAGACTCCTATGGGAGCCAGCCAGCAAAAAGAGGGGGCGGGGGAAAAGGAGGAGGAGCGGCATAGTCGCCAGTAGCAGCAGCGTTAAAACTGCGCTCGTGTGAAAGAGCCCTGAGGCTACATTCATGCGGGTGAGAGGAATATCGGGCTGAGAAACTCAACCCAATATCGCAGTAGCAAAGCTGCTATTTTGTATTCAAGACAATGCATATTTGCTTAAAAATCAGATAGCTTATGTGAAATTGCGATTTTCATGCAAGATCACAATTGCTTCCCATAGAATTCAAGGGGAAACCTCACATTGTCATCACATTGCATGTGAGTGCAATGTGATTTTTTAAAAAGATCCTGTAGGAAACAATGGGCAATTCCTATCAAGGGAACGCCCAACAATAAAACATGCTGCAAGGACTTTTGCTTGCAGTATCACTGCAAGAGAAAAATAGCTCATGTGACTAGACACATGAGCTATACTATTTGAGTATACTGTAAAATTGTCCCCACTTCTGGGAGCTCTTGAGAAGAGACACATGACACACGGTTTTCTTTCCACAGGATCCCTTAACCTACAGATGTGTATTAGCGAATGGTAACTATTAGAGATGAGCGAGCACCAAAATGCTTGGGTGCTCGTTACTCGAGACGAACTTTTCGCGATGCTCGAGGGTTCGTTTCGAGTATCGAACCCCATTGAAGTCAATGGGCGACCCGAGCATTTTTGTATATCGCCGATGCTCGCTAAGGTTTTCATTTGTGAAAATCTGCAAAATCCAAGTAAGTGCTGGAAACGACACAGAAACGGATAGGGCAGGCAAGGGGCTACATGTTGGGCTGCATTTCAGGTTCCCAGTTCCCACTATTAAAGGGGTTGTCCCGCGCCGAAACAGGTTTTTTTTTTTTTTCAAACCCCCCCCCGTTCGGCGTGAGACAACCCCGATGCAGGGGTTAAAAAAGAACACCGGACAGCGCTTACCTGAATCCCCGCGCTCCGGTGACTTCTTACTTACCCGGTGAAGATGGCCGCCGGCATCTTCTCCCTCGGTGGACCGCAGGGCTTCTGTGCGGTCCATTGCCGATTCCAGCCTCCTGATTGGCTGGAATCGGCATGTGACGGGGCGGAGCTACACGGAGCTACACGGAGCCCCATTGAGAAAAGCAGAAAACCCGGACTGCGCAAGCGCGTCTAATTTGGCCATTAGACGGCGAAAATTAGATGGCAACCATGGAGACGAGGACGCCAGCAACGGAACAGGTAAGTGAATAACTTTTGATAACTTCTGTATGGCTCATAATTAATGCACAATGTACATTACAAAGTGCATTAATATGGCCATACAGAAGTGTATAGACCCACTTGCTGCCGCGGGACAACCCCTTTAAGCCACAATAGCGGCAAGAGTGCCCCCCCCTCCCAACAATTTTTACTTCTGAAAAACCCTCATTAGCAAGGCATACCTTAGCTGAGCACCACACTACCTCCAACAAAGCACAATCACTGCCTGCATGACACTCCGCTGCCACTTCTCCTGGGTTACATGCTGCTCAACCCCCCACACACACACACACACACACGACCCAGTGTCCACAGCACACACCAAAGTGTCTGCCAGGGTCCTGTGGTATTGCATCACTCTCGAACCCCTTTCCTCTTCCGGTATGAGAGTGGAAAGGTTCTCCTTATACCGTGGGTCGAGCAGTGTGTACACCCAGTAATCCGTAGTGGCCAGAATGCGTGTAACGCGAGGGTCACGAGACAGGCATCCTAACATGAAGTACGCCATGTACGCAACACATGGCTGTCCTCACTAGGAAGATCACCTTCAGGATCCTCCTCCTCCTCCTCAGGCCACACACGCTGAAAGGATGA
The DNA here is from genome assembly GCF_035609145.1 of Eleutherodactylus coqui. Classification (NCBI taxonomy): domain Eukaryota; kingdom Metazoa; phylum Chordata; class Amphibia; order Anura; family Eleutherodactylidae; genus Eleutherodactylus; species Eleutherodactylus coqui. The sequence goes on from NC_089843.1 coordinate 185,260,244, forward strand.
CTGGCAAGCAGCATGGGTACCCTCAGCAGTGGGCCAAGCTGTCTCTTCCACCTCCTCCTCATGCTCCTCCCCCTCAACATGCTGAGATATAGACATGAGGGTGCTCTGACTATCCAGCGACATACTGTCTTCCCCCGCCTCCGTTTCAGAGTGCCAAGCGTCTGCCTTTATGCTTTGCAGGGAACTTCTCAAGAGGCATAGCAGAGGAATGGTGACGCTAATGATTGCAGCATCGCCGCTCACCATCTGGGTAGACTCCTCAAAGTTTCCAAGGACCTGGCAGATGTCTGCCAACCAGGCCCACTCTTCTGTAAAGAATTGAGGAGGCTGACTCCCACTACGCCACCCATGTTGGAGTTGGTATTCCACTATAGCTCTACGCTGCTCATAGAGCCTGGCCAACATGTGGAGCGTAGAGTTCCACCGTGTGGGCACGTCGCACAGCAGTCGGTGCACTGGCAGATTAAACCGATGTTGCAGTGTCCGCCTTGGACTTGCGGAAATGTGCGTTGAGCCGGCGCACCTTTCCGAGCAGGTCTGACAAGCATGGGTAGCTTTTCAGAAACCGCTGAACCACCAAATTAAAGACGTGGGCCAGGCATGGCACGTGCGTGAGGCTGCCGAGCTGCAGAGCCGCCACCAGGTTACGGTCATTGTCACACACGACCATGCCTGGTTGGAGGCTCAGCGGCGAAAGCCAGCGGTCGGTCTGCTCTGTCAGACCCTGCAGCAGTTCGTGGGCCATGTGCCTCTTCTCTCCTAAGCTGAGTAGTTTCAGCACGGCCTGCTGACGCTTGCCCACCGCTGTGCTGCCACGCCGCGCGACACCGACTGCTCGCGACGTGCTGCTGTTGACACATCTTGATTGCGAGACAGAGGTTGCGTAGGAGGAGGAGGAGGGTGGTTTAGTGGAGGAAGCATACACCGCCGCAGATACCACCACCGAGCTGGGGCCCGCAATTCTGGGGTTGGGTAGGACGTGAGCGGTCCCAGGCTCTGACTCGGTCCCAGCCTCCACTAAATTCACCCAATGTGCCGTCAGGGAGATATAGTGGCCCTGCCCGCCTGTGCTTGTCCACGTGTCCGTTGTTAAGTGGACCTTCGCAGTAACCGCGTTGGTGAGGGCGCGTACAATGTTGCAGGAGACGTGGTCGTGCAGGGCTGGGACGGCACATCGGCAAAAGTAGTGGCGACTGGGAACTGAGTAGTGCGGGGCCGCCGCCGCCATCATGTTTTTGAAAGCCTCTGTTTCCACAAGCCTATACGGCAGCATCTCCAGGCTGACCAATTTGGCTATGTGCACGTTTAACGCTTGAGCGTGCGGGTGCGTGGCGGCGTACTTGCGCTTGCGCTCAAACAGTTGCTCTATCGACGGCTGGACGCTGCGCTGAGAGACATTGCTGGATGGGGCCGAGGACAGCGGAGGTGAGGGTGTGGGTGCAGGCCGGGAGACGGTCGTGCCTGTGTCCTGTGAGGGGGGTTGGATCTCAGTGGCAGGTTGGGGCACAGGGGGAGAGGCAGTGGTGCAAACCGAAGGCGGTGAACAGCCTTCATCCCACCTTGTGGGGTGCTTGGCCATCATATGCCTGCGCATGCTGGTGGTGGTGAGGCTGGTGGTGGTGGCTCCCCGGCTGATCTTGGCGCGACAAACCTTGCACACCACAGTTCGTCGGTCGTCTGTACTCTCAGTGAAAAACTGCCACACCTTTGAGCACCTCAGCCTCTGCAGGGTGGCATGGCGCGAGGGGGCGCTTTGGGAAACAGTTGGTGGATTATTCGGTCTGGCCCTGCCTCTACCCCTGGCCACCGCACTGCCTCTTCCAACCTGCCCTGCTGCTGCACTTGCCTCCCCCTCTGAAGACCTGTCCTCAGTAGGCTTAGCAAACGAGGTGGGGTCAGTCACCTCATCGTCCAGCTGCTCTTCCTCCGAATCCTCTGTGCGCTCCTCCCTCGGACTTACTGCCCTTACTACTACCTCACTGATAGACAACTGTGTCTCATCGTCATCGTCCTCCTCACCCACTGAAAGCTCTTGAGACAGTTGCCGGAAGTCCCCAGCCTCATCCCTCGGACCCCGGGAACTTTCCAAAGGTTGGGCATCGGTCACAACAAACTCCTCAGGTGGGAGAGGAGCCATTGCTGCCCAATCTGGGCAGGGGCCCGAGAACAGTTCCTGAGAGTCTGCCTGCTCCTCAGAATGTGTCATTTTCATGTAGTGAGGAGGCTGGGAGGAAGGAGGAGCAGCAGCCAGAGGATTCAGAGTTGCAGCTGTGGACGGCGTCGAAGACTGGGTGGTCGATAGATTGCTGGATGCACTTCCTGCCATCCACGACAGGACCTGCTCACACTGCTCAGTTTCTAATAATGGTCTACCGCGTGGACCCATTAATTGTGAGATGAATCTGGGGACCCCTGAAACTCGCCTCTCTCCTAATCCCGCAGCAGTCGGCTGCGATACACCTGGACCAGGAGCTCGGCCTGTGCCCACACCCTGACTTGGGCCTCCGCGTCCTTGCCCGCGTCCACGTCCTCTAGGCCTACCCCTACCCCTCAGCATGGTGTATTACGAGTAGAGCAGAAACAGAACGCTGTAATTAAATGTGCCGCTTATTGGCCTGTGGTTAGAGGCTGACTTCGCTTACGGAACGCACAGCAGAGCCAGGAAATAATTTTGCGCACGCCTGCAGTGAGGCGTAGGTGCGTAGGACTGAGCTAGTGGAATTCACAGCGCAGAAGCAGTCAAGTGGCCAAAGGGCAGTGGTAGGCCTTAAGCATTTTGCTTCAATTTTTTTAAATGGTGAGCTGAAACACCAGACAGATACTGTATGCAGCGTATCTATTGTATATTGTTTCCCTCTGGCGGTATGACGGCAGTGATGTAACGGGCACAGCAGAGCCAGGAAACAATTTTGCGCACGCCTGCTGTAACGCTTAGCTGCGTATTAATTAGGACTACTACCCCCAGCAGACACGCAGTACACTGAAGACGGTCACAGGCAGCCCAAAGATAGTATTTTTCCCCAATTTTTTTGAAAAAGCCCACTGCCTATATAGACAGTATATCTCTTTCACCTTTCCCTCTTTCCCTGCCTCACCAGTATTGCCCCTATACTCTGTACAATGTCTGCAGACTGAGGACACAATGGTCTGCACGCCCGATATACAAAAAAAAAAAAGTGCAGCACTGCTAAAAGCAGCCTCAACAGTACTGCACACGGTCAGATGTGGCACTAACAAGGACCGTTGGGGTTCTTGAAGACTAAAATAAGACCTAACACTCTCCCTATAGCAGCAGCAGCATCAGCAGCACTGTCCCTGATCTATGTCACCATGCATCTGTGGCGAGCCGCGGGCGGGGCAGATTTAAATACTCGGGTGTCATCTGATCTTGCCAGCCACTCACTGCAGAGGGGTGTATAGGGCTGAAACGTCACAGGAGGAAGTTGTAATGCCTTCCATGTCTTTCTATTGGCCAGAAAAGCGCGCAAATGTCTCAGAGATGAAAGTGAAAGTAACTCGAACATCGCGTGGTGCTCGTCTCGAGTAACGAGTATCTCGAACACTCTAATACGCGAACGAGCATCAAGCTCGGACGAGTACGCTCGCTCATCTCTAGTAACAATATGTCATCTTTAACCAAAGCACTAAGTAATCAGATATCTACTGCTGTGCTGAAATCAAAAAACACGTTTATTCATCAGTTTATATTAAGATTAACTTTGGCATCAAAAAATACAATATATTAATATGACACAAATTTATCATGTATATCATTCTCTTCTTCCAGGGTGATGTTGAAGGCATTATCTAATTTGTTGTAAATAAATGTTATTCTTTGTATAATTAAAAGTTACATTTTTCAAGATCTCTGCTTGCTGTCGTTCAATAAGAACCTTCATTATTTACGGACAGCAGACAAAAATCTGTCTTGGTCATGTGATGTCACAGAAGAGCTCAGCTCATTACTAGAGTTCTTATACATGTACTGTATGGCTTCATGTACTTGTGTAATCACCACATCACCATGACAGGTTTTTATGCACTGAAAGTAAACAATTAAGTTATCTATTAAATACCGGAAAGCAGAGATCTTATAAACTGTAAGGAGTTGATACAGAAAGTATATTAGAAAACTGTCTCACTTATAATTATACAAAAAAAGATAACTTTTCTTTGCTAAATTGGGAATAACCATTTAACAACTCCCTTCACACGGGCGTATTTGTGCATGTATTTATGTGCACAATACACAGAAAACAGAACCCATTGATATCAATAAGTTTGCTTACATACGTGTATTTTTTCTGTGCATTTCGGTCACGCAAAAAAAAAACTGCAGAATGCTCTATTTTCCTGCGTATTTGTGCACCCAAACTTACCATAGAAGTCAATAGGGAAGTACAAATGCGTGTGCAATACGCTAGGAGATGCATGAAACACTGCATAATTGTGCAGGAAAAAGAACACATCTGGAACTCATTAGACCAATTAGCAATTTCAATTGGTGCATATTTTTTTGCTGTGTGCAAATAAACATTGTGGGCTCAAAAAGTACAGTAAAATACGCCGATGTGTATGCAAAAAAGCATCGTTCATTTTGCAAATACAAGTACGCTCATGTGATCGGGGCCTAAGGGCTTATTCAGACGACCATATATCGGCTGGGTATTCACGTCCGGCAGATATACAGTGTCCCTCTCTGCAGGGGGAGGAGGTTGGAAGAATCTGGAGCATTGCACTGAGCTCCCACACCCTCTCTGCCTCTTCTGCACCCCCTATCAGCCCCTCGGCACTATCTGCAATGGGAGGGGGTGGAGCTAAGTTCCGAGACTTAGCTCTGCCCCCGTCCTAACCCTCCCATTGCAAATAGTGCTGAGGGGCGGAGAGGAGGAAGAGAGGGGGCGGGTGCTCAGTGCACGGCTCCCGGCTCTTCCAGCCTCCTCCCCCTGCAGAGAGGGACACCGTATATCGGCCGGGTGTGAATACCCGGCTGATATACGGTCGTCTGAATAAGTCCTAAGGATGGGTATTTTTGGGGAGAAAATTTTGTGTTTCCTAGAATTTGAGCCTAATTGCTTAAAGTGGTTGTCTGGTCATTTTGATGTTCGTCCTCAATTTTGGTCTACTTTTTGGGTCCATAGAGTTTTTTCCATAATGCAGCATATTCCACATATGGCATTTCCTTTTTTCCAGCTTTTTTCCTACAGACTTCTCTATAGGGAAAAAAAGCACCTAAAAATAATGCGTGCCAAAAACGTGTGACCCAGAAAATGCGTGAAATTCCAGCTGTTTTTTGTAAGCTGAAAAAAACTGTCAAAAAAAGGTGTGTATGAAAGAAACATTACTAGTCTTATGCTCTGCCAGGTGCTCATTGCATGGAATTGTTTACAGGCCAACCATTCACTGTCTGTCATGAAGAACTTCAGAGTTTTCAGGAGAGATTCAAAACAACAAGTCTTCATTAATGTCACCTGCAGAATAAGGGCACAAACAACATAATCACGGAGCATGTTCTAATAGACTGTTGTAACAAAGTAACACATTTATGTGATATGTCATTCAGGGTGGTTTCACATCTGCTCTCAAGATTTTCTGGTTTCCTGCTCTGTTCGAGGAGCAGAAAAGGGGAATCCCCGTGGCTGAACATCTCTGTCTCAGGATGGAACCGAACAGCACCTAATGGTACCCATTGACTCCGTTTGCTTTTTGCCCAGCTTTCAGCAGGAAGAAAAGGCACTGCATGCAGCTCTTTTTCTTCCAGTATTTTGTGCCAGCTCTGCGACGGAACCTCCAAACACTCTTTCACACAAGCGTATATCGGCCCGCCGTTTTCACGATCGGCCAGTATATGCTGGATTCCAATGCATCAGAACACATGGCCATATACCGGCGACATAAAAGCACCCGGACGGGCAATATAGCGCCGGGTGTTTTTACGTCAGGCCCAAAAGATAGTCCTGGAAGTACAGCAATTTTTAAGGGAAGCAAATTGGAAATGTTTTAATTTCCAGAGTAAGTATCAATCACTTTTCACCTATACTATTGCATCTGGGTATATGCAAGCTATTATATATTGAAAATATTTAAATCTTTGTACACCTTTGCTCTAATTTTCTTTTTTAAATCCATGTGAAATGAAGATTTTTTTGTAATTGTTTTTCATTAAAAATTTCTGATTGTTTGTTTTCTATGCTTGAACTGTTTTCCAAGGCACTGCAAATTAGAGGACTGACATATTAGCAAAGACATGTGCACTAATTAAGCTAGTTCATAGTGTAAATACATTGCACTGAAGCGTGTGCATTTGCACATTTGCCAGTGTGGAGCTGTCCTAAAGGCAGAATATAAGAGGAACCTCCAGAACCTTGAGGGTTTGTTCACACATAACAGAAATGCTGTAGATTTTTAATAGAGGAATTTGCTGTAGAAAATCCGCTGCATTTTACCGTATCAGCAATGTGGCTGAAATTTCAAGAAATCTTATCTACTCGCTGCAGTTAACATCCACAGCATAAATTGACCTGCAATGTGGATTATAAATTCGAAGAATGTCAGTTTATGCTGCGGAGTTGCTCTCATTTCACCTCTTCAAATGAGGGGATGCAACTGTCAACAAAATTCCCGCCAAAATCTGAATGTTACATATGGATTTTGTCAGGACAGTGTCCGGGATATGGGGGTCCCTGATATATCCCGCAACCCCTGTCCCTGCCTACTTGCCCCCCTGGGCTAACCCCCAGGGCGACAACTGGGCGGCGGTCCCTACCCTCACTAGGGAAGCGGGACACGGGGAGACAAACAGACACTGAAGACAAACAACGGTGGAGCGGTCAGACAGTCCGGGTCGGCAACAGGAGGGTACGCAGTACAGGGGGGTCAGGCAAAAACGTAGTCAAGGTCCAAAAGCAGAGGTCAAGAAAGCCGGGGTCACAAACAGGAGTCAAAGAATACGCGGGTGCAGCTGGAAGACCAAACTAACACTGGCAAGGCCTGAGAGGAAAACACACCTATTTAAATGCTGTCAGCGCTCCCGCCCCAGAAGCTGATTGGGGCGGGGAGCCTGACAGCAGCAGGGCTAATCAGGGCGGGGCTGGGGACACGCCCCCAGTCTAGCTGCACAGACAGTTACTAGGGAAGCCAGCCTGGTAGTCAGGACACTAGAAGCACCAGCTGCCTCCCTAGCAACCCGGCGGCGACCAGTCTTACAGCGGCCCGGGGAGATCACAAGAACCGGGGTACCTCTGCGCCGCGCTCCTGTACCCCGGGTGGCCGGACCGGTGGTGCGGGCACGGCGGCCCCGAGAGTTGCCGGTTCTGACAGTACCCCCCCTTCTACGGGGGTACACCGGACCCCCATGGCCAGGTGCGGGTTTAAGCGGGAAAGCCCTGTGGAATGCCTGGACTAGGCGTGGCGCATGAATGTCCCTGGCAGGGACCCACGTCCTATCCTCAGGGCCAAATCCTCTCCAGTGGACCAGGTACTGCAGCCCACCTCTAACCCGTCGGGCATCCACAAGCCTTTCTACTTCATACTCCAGTTCCCCCTGTACCAGAGAGGGAGGAGGCGGGTTCTGGGTGGGGAGAACTGGAGTCACATACTTCTTAAGCAAGTTCTTGTGAAAAACCTTGTGGACCTTCCAGGGGTCAGGAAGTGCCAACTTATATGACACCGGGTTGATAACCTGAGAAACCGTAAATGGGCCAATGAACCGAGGAGCAAGTTTCAGGGAGGGAACCTTAAGTCTCAGATTCTTAGATGATAATAAAACCTGCTCCCCGACCACAAAAGGTGCAGAGATAGTACGTCTTTTATTTGCGTATTTACGCAGTTTCTCTTGGGAACCCTGAAGGTTCTTACGAACCTGGGCCCAAACTGTGCACAGTTCTTCGGCGGATATGTCGGCGGCCGGATTGTTCGAGACCAAAGGAGTAGAAAGCGAGAACCGGGGATGGAACCCATAGTTACAAAAAAAAGGTGACAGTTGGGTCGACGAGTTACCATGGTTGTTAATAGCAAATTCGGCGAGAGGTAAGTAGTTGGCCCACTGATGCTGGTTATCAGAGACAAACAGTCGCAGATACTGGATAAGTTCTTGGTTCATCCGTTCCGTTTGTCCGTTACTCTCGGGATGGAACGCGGAGGAAAAGGACAAATTAACGTTTAGATTTTTACAGAAGGCTCGCCAGAAGCGAGCGACGAACTGAACCCCTCTATCAGACACAATATCCTCGGGGATGCCATGTAACCGAACAATCTCCTTGATGAACATCTCAGACAAAAGTTTGGCGTTAGGCAACTTGCCAAGTGGAACAAAATGAGACATTTTGGAGAAACGGTCAACTATTACCCAAATGACCGTATTCCCCAGCGAGGATGGCAGATCAGTAATAAAATCCATGGACAAATGGGACCATGGCCTGGACGGAATGGGCAAGGGCAGAAGAGGCCCCTCAGGACGTCTCCTGAGGTTCTTCCCCCTTGCGCAAACCGGGCACGCGGACACAAATACCCGTACATCCTTGGCCATGTGCGGCCACCAATAGAGTCTGGCCGCTAACTCCAGAGTACCCCTGATACCGGGGTGTCCAGCTAGGACTGAAGCATGTGTCTCCTCTAACACTTTCAATCTCAGTGACAACGGGACAAATAATTTGCCTTCCGGAAGGGCTTCAGGAGCAGATTGTTGAGCGGCGTGAATGAGAGGTGAAAGGTCGGAGGAGACAGCAGCGAGGACCACCCCGGGGGAGAGAATGCTCTCAGGCTCCGGCTCGGAAGGTTCCGGAGAACCAAAACTCCTAGACAGGGCATCAGCCTTGACATTCTTAGAACCGGGTCTATAGGTAACAACAAAATTGAACCGAGAGAAAAACAAGGCCCAGCGGGCTTGCCGAGCATTTAACCTCTTAGCGGAATCTAGATAAGTGAGGTTTTTATGGTCAGTGAGTACCGTAATCTGGTGATGGGCTCCTTCCAAAAAATGCCTCCACTCTTCGAAAGCCCACTTAATCGCCAGCAATTCCCGGTTGCCTATATCATAGTTCCGTTCGGTGGACGAAAACTTCCTAGAAAAATAGGCACACGGTCTAAGGTTGGTGAGAGTGGAGGGACCTTGGGACAGTACCGCTCCCACACCAAACTCAGAGGCATCTACCTCCACCACAAAAGGACTGGACAGATCCGGTTGTACTAGGACAGGTGCAGACGAGAACGCCGCCTTTAGGGTATTGAAGGCCCTCAGAGCCTCAGAAGACCAGGTCCTCACATCTGCCCCCTTTCTGGTGAGGTCCGTTAGAGGTTTAGCCACCACGGAGAAGTCTTTAATGAATTTGCGATAGTAGTTGGCGAAGCCGAGGAAGCGTTGAAGGGCTTTCAACGACCCTGGCTGAGCCCACTCCGTGATGGCCTTCACCTTTTCAGGATCCATCTGGAAGTCGCATGGCGTGATGATATACCCCAAAAATGATATCTTTTGTACCCCGAAAACACATTTCTCGAGTTTAGCAAACAGCTTGTTATGTCTGAGTCGAGCTAGCACAGTCTGAACGTGAGTATGGTGACTCGGCAAGTCGGAGGAAAAAATCAAAATGTCGTCTAGATATACAACCACGAACACCCCCATGATATCCTGAAACACTGAGTTCATGTACCCCTGAAAAATGGCGGGGGCGTTACACAATCCAAAAGGCATAACTAGGTATTCAAAATGCCCGAGGGGCGTATTGAAGGCGGTTTTCCACTCATCCCCCTCCCGAATGCGGATGAGGTTGTATGCTCCCCTGAGATCAAGTTTAGAAAACCATCGGGCACCAGCGACCTGGTTGAGGAGGTCAGGAATGAGTGGAAGAGCATACTGGTTTCGGACTGTGATTTTATTTAGCTCTCTATAGTCAATACAGGGCCGGAGACCCCCATCCTTCTTCTCAACGAAGAAAAACCCGGCACCCACCGGGGATTCTGAGGGCCGGATGTGCCCCTTGGCCAGGCTGTCCTGGATGTAGTCCTTCATGGATTCTCTCTCTGGAACCGTAACGTTATAAATGCGGCCCTTAGGAAGTTTGGCCCCAGGAATCAAGTCTATTTTACAGTCCCATTCCCTATGAGGGGGCAGAGCTTCAGATAATTGTTTGGAGAACACGTCAGAAAACTCGGAGAGGTATTCTGGTAGGGGGCTCCCCTCGCAGGTGGAGATTCCCACCTTCACCGCACAAAGGTGGTTGGCACAGCGGGGACCCCACTTTACCAGTTCCAACGTGTCCCAATTTACTACCGGGTTGTGCTCCCGGAGCCAGGGGAGGCCTAGGACGACGTCCACAGACAAATCTCTCATCACTAGAAAGGTGCAGGTTTCCACGTGTAAGGCTCCTATAGTAAACCTTACTTCAGGGGTTACCAGATTAACCACCCCTGCTTGCAAGGGAGTGGAGTCCACTCCTGAAACCAGAATCGGAGTTTCTAAACGTAACAAAACCCCGGACAGTTGAGCAACGAAATTAAAGTTAACGAAATTAGCCGCAGCCCCCGAATCAACAAAGGCTTGCCCAGTACGGTGGAAAGCATGAAATTCTAGGGTGCAAGGCACTAACATTTTGGACAACACAGGGAGTACCTTGGCTCCTAGACAGTCCCCCCGATAACTGCCTAGGAGCGGGAGTTCTTCCTGCCGTGGCTTCTTAGCGCAGGTAGCAATGCGGTGACCCGGCTCCCCACAGTAGAAGCAGAGGTTCTTCTTCAGGCGGTGTTCCCGTCGTTGCTCGGGGTTCACGGCTCCCAGCTCCATGGCCTCGGTGGTGGGAGGGTAAACGGTCGGGTCAGTCGAAGAAGTAGACGTGGGGAGTGGGGTGGTCCGAGCGGCGTGTCTGGCCCTCAAACGTCGGTCGGCTCGAATAGCCAGCGACATGGCTTGCTCCAGGGTTTTAGGCTCTGGGTGGGCCACAAGTAGGTCCTTGAGACCCTCAGACAGACCGGTCAAAAATAAGTCTTTTAGGGCGGCATCGTTCCACCGGGATTCCGTACAATGTTGACGGAATTGGGAACAGTAGTCCTCCGCCATCTTACAACCCTGGCGCAGGGCCAGAAGTTTGGAGACTGCGTAGCCCGCCCGGTCGGGTTCGTCATAAATTTGACCCAGGGCGAAAAAAAAGGCGTCAAGGGATAGTCGGGCTGGAGAGCCAGCTGGTAGCGAGAAAGCCCAATTCTGGGGCTCTCCCCTCAGGCGGGTAATTACGATTCCCACTTTCTGGTATTCAGTACCAGAGGAGTGGGGGCGGAGATCAAAGTAGAGCTTGCAGCTCTCTCTAAATGCAAAAAACTGATCTCTCTCTCCGGAGAAGCAATCCGGAAGCGTGGCTCGAGGTTCTGACATCGTTCCTGGAGCGGACGAGGGCTGCATGGGACCTGCAGCTGCCACTTGTTCCCGTGGCTGCAAGCGGGCTGTTAGGTCCTGGGCAAGGGTCGTAAGGACCTGGACCTGGTTCGCTACAGCCGCCACGGCCTCCATCGAGGGGCTCAAAGTTGCCGGGCGGATGCAAGGGTCTGACCTTAGTTCGGCCAGTGTTACTGTCAGGACAGTGTCCGGGATATGGGGGTCCCTGATATATCCCGCAACCCCTGTCCCTGCCTACTTGCCCCCCTGGGCTAACCCCCAGGGCGACAACTGGGCGGCGGTCCCTACCCTCACTAGGGAAGCGGGACACGGGGAGACAAACAGACACTGAAGACAAACAACGGTGGAGCGGTCAGACAGTCCGGGTCGGCAACAGGAGGGTACGCAGTACAGGGGGGTCAGGCAAAAACGTAGTCAAGGTCCAAAAGCAGAGGTCAAGAAAGCCGGGGTCACAAACAGGAGTCAAAGAATACGCGGGTGCAGCTGGAAGACCAAACTAACACTGGCAAGGCCTGAGAGGAAAACACACCTATTTAAATGCTGTCAGCGCTCCCGCCCCAGAAGCTGATTGGGGCGGGGAGCCTGACAGCAGCAGGGCTAATCAGGGCGGGGCTGGGGACACGCCCCCAGTCTAGCTGCACAGACAGTTACTAGGGAAGCCAGCCTGGTAGTCAGGACACTAGAAGCACCAGCTGCCTCCCTAGCAACCCGGCGGCGACCAGTCTTACAGCGGCCCGGGGAGATCACAAGAACCGGGGTACCTCTGCGCCGCGCTCCTGTACCCCGGGTGGCCGGACCGGTGGTGCGGGCACGGCGGCCCCGAGAGTTGCCGGTTCTGACAGATTTTCTGCGAGAAGATCTGCTTGCTGTGTGTTAATATATCTGTTGCAGCGTTCTGAGGCCTGCACCTTGCTTGCTGGCCAAACCAGGTTTTGGGTGTGCTCTCGCTTCTCCTGGAGCTGAGGGGTGTGGTAGTTGCAGGAGTAATGTCAGTCAGCACCTGGTGCTGAGTAGCAGGGCTCCTACTTAAACAGTGGCAGCATTATCTCCTGTGCTGGTCAATACTTCAGTTGCCTTTGGACAGCGACGGAGGAACACACCTTGGCTGAAGCTCTCCAGACTAGCTAGGTTCTTTTCTGTTTGATTTTCTGTTTCGCCTTTCTTCTGTGCTAGGGCTCCCTGATAGGGACGTGTCAGTGGCCCAGGCTCGCGTGCGGGCTCGCACTTTTCAGAGTGATCGGTCCGCCGAGTAGGTGAGGGGACTATAGGGAGAGAATTCCCCATAGTTTTATGTTTTCTTTGCACAGTTGTGCCTTTTTGTTTGTGTTTTTGAGGTTGCACGTCTGGAGGATGCAACAATATCCTAAATGTTCTTCCTAAATGTTCTTAAATGACGGCACTGACTGTCTTCTGTGTGTTATACAATGCAAACATTTGCTTTAATTTAAAGGGAAGTTCTATCTTAGCAGGCATTTGTTATTGATTCAATGCATCTACGATAAAAAAATTAGGCAACCTTACAAATAATCTTAAATCCAAATTTGTTTTGTCTCTATAGTTCTTATGTAGGTTTATGTGTTACTGTGATAACAGACTACAAACAAACCTTATGTAGTCTGATCCTACTTTCTTCCATCTCCCTTTAACCTCTTGCTACCTTATTTAATGTATCGAACGTATGTCAGCAAGTAGTAGAGGATGGATAAGAGAGAATATGACTGCAGGATCCGACTACAAATAGTTCGTTTGTAGTCAGTCTTCAGGGAGACACATGGGTCTTGATAGGAAGTCAGAAAACAGTAAGACATTTTTATTGTAGACTATTTTCAAAGTTGTTTCTATTTTTATTTTAGATGCATTGACATTAAAAAATGGTTGCATGGGTGGACTTAACCTAAAATACTGTCTTACCTTCTTTGATTCCAAAACAGTGGCACCATTCCCATAGAGAGATTTGTCTGTCATTGTTGGTGTTACACTCCTGTAAAAACGCATTCACGCAATGTTCAATCGGGATGAGAGGCGCTCGAAGGGCAGCCAGCTCCGAGCGTGTAAGCAGCCTGCAATAAATTCCATAGGAAACCATTAAACAAACTAAACACATTTGGATGTTAAAGAGGGTCTGTCACCTCTCATGCATGTCTGTTTTAACCCATTAAGGACCAAGCACTGTAAATATACGGTGCTTGGTCCTGGGCTTAAAGCCCAGGCGTATATAAAATTACAGCGGGGATTAAAGCTTCTGCTTCTGCAATCAATTAGAAGCAGGAAGGGTTGTCCGCTGTTAGTCACAGCGGATAACCCGGAGGAAGAGTGAGAAGTGGATTTTAACCCTTTCTGCCTCCCCCTTTTTTTTTAGTACACATCGCTCAATGAGCTATATGCACTAAAAAAGGGAAAGTGGAAGTGTTTCTTCCACTACGTGAGCCTGGGAGTCACGTGACCACCAGGATTCCCTGGGACAGCAGAGCTGCAGGGTCCTAGATGACCCTGATCAGCTCTGTCAGTGACTAATGTCACTACAGGGGATGTTTTCCCCTGTAACTGAGGCTCCTATAGATGCCCCAGCTGCAGTGGAAAAGTGTCAAATGAAAAAAGACAAAAAACATGTGAATGTCTCTCAGAGGTCTTATATGACATCATGGGGGACACAGGTGGTAAAAAGAAAAATTACATAAATAAGGAAGAAAAATTACAGAATAAAACAACATAGGAAAGAAAATAACCCAAAGCCGACGCTAACCAAAACTGTTGCTTTATGAGCCCTGTAATCTAAAACCATACATATTATATATCAAAACGTCCAAAGCAAAATGAGTAATCCATTCCCATACTTTATTTTAGTGTAAATATACTAATTAAAAAAAATAACTATAAATGTTTAAAAATCATTTTTTTTAGCTTTTTAACCTCAATAAAACTAAAAAACAGAAGAAAAGTCAATGAAAAACATATTAAAAAATAGTCCATTATGTCATGGAAAAAAAACACAGCAAAAATAATTTTGGTAGCTAAAGGAAAAAAAATAGGGCAGTTAAACCACCACATGGGTAAAATCCCTAAAAAGTGTCTGATCCTTAAGGTACAAAACAGCCTGGTCCTTAAGGGGTTAATAAATACTTGTACTTCCCATGCGTTTATACAATTCTTTACTTACAACTTTGTGTTGTGCTGTTCTTATTTCTCTAAGACGCATATGAATAAATTAATAACTGGGTGTTACTGTTCTTCTTGACAAAGGGGTGTATCTTTACACAGTCTGGTATTGCCAAAACGGATTGGACAATATGAAAGTCTAGACAAACCCTGACTGGTAACACCTAGTTGACAATTTACTCATTAATTTCTAGGACAGGTTTCTAAAACTTTGTTAGTACAGTTAGAACTGGCAGAACAGTTAATAGGAACATACTTAAAATAAGAAATACCCAAAAGCCTTCTAAACTGTATGGTGATTAATGCTAGAAGTCTGACCAATAAAATTGATGGACTGGAAGTAATAACATCCGAGAAACAATATATTATACTGTAGTAGGAATAAATGAGACCTGGTTGGATGAAAGCTGTGACTAGGTGGGGAACTTACAGGGTTATAGTCTGTTCAGAAAAGATCCTAAAATCAGAAAGAGGGAGGGGCTTGTCTTCATGCAAAATCCTGTTTAAAGCCCACAGTACAGGAAGATATATGGGAAGAAGATGAACATATGGAATCTCTATGGGTGGGAATACATGGAGGGAAAAACAATTAAATCCCCATAGAGGTTTTAAATAGGACACCAAATATAACAGAAGCCACTGAAAATCTATTACTGAGGCAAATAGATGAAGCAGCAAATCACAATGAGGTGATTATTATGAGAGACTCTGACTGCTAAATTGAAACCTGCAAATCTCATAAAGGTAACACGATTTTGTCAATAACTAAAGATAATTACCCTACTCAACTTGTACGTGACCCTACTAGATGAATGGTATGAACTGGAAGGACATGTGTCTTTTTTCAGCCCTACATACTAAGTTACTATGTACTAACAGGAATGGCACTTTGGAGTTATAAGAAAAGATGCAGTAGAATTGTTAGGGCTCAGTCACATGGTCGTTTTTACGCTCGTTTATTTGCACGTAAAAACGTTCGCACTGCGCTTGTCAAAAAAAAAATTCACACCTACAAAAGATCAAACATATAGGTGGCATTGGACGTGGTGACATGTTTTTTTTTAATCGTGTGCAGTGTGAACGTTTTTACGCGCAAATAAACGCACGTAAAAACGCCTGTGTGACTGAAACCTTATAGGAAATACAAGTATTTACTAAAACAGACATGTCAGGGAGTGGGAGATAGGTCCTCTTTAACATCCCTTGTATAAATGAGCTTAATATATTCAGTACATGACAAATAACCACAGCAGGAAGATTTCATGTACATGGGCTAAAGGCCCATTTAGACCCAATGATTCTTGCTCAAAAATTGCTCAATGCCGTCTTTTGAGCAAGAATCGTTGGGTCTAAAGTCACAGACATCGTGCAGTTTTCGTGCACGAGTCGTTCATCGTTCATTTCTAGTTTTCTTGAATTGAGCGATGAACTCTTATCAGGGGTGCAGGCTATCATCACATTCGGCAGCACTGATAAGATTCTTTCAGCTCGTGTCCCACTGGTAGTTCACAGTGGGAAGCCGGCTGTAATCGCAGAGAACAATACAGCTGTTTGCTTATGCAGAACAGCTGTATTGTTCACCGAGCAATAGCGGCGATGTCCCGCTCTGCCTGCATAGCTCTTAAGTAGCTACTTAACTACTATAGACTATGCAAAGATGATCGCTCAAAACTGTCACTCAAACTGTCCTTTGAGTGATCATCTGTCAGTGTAAACGGGGTAAATCAGTTCTTCACAAACAGTGCGATGGGTCTGACTGGCTGCCCCAATCTCGAGTTTTGGCAGTATTCACACGGTCAATTTTCCTGTGTGAGTTCTGTCCGATTCCGAGACAAAAACCAAACATTCATTTGAATAGGTTAAATCACAGTAGCCATATTTCGCCCAGACTGCATGTTAGAAAAATCGCTGCATATTCTATTTTTGTGCGATTCTTCTTCAAGAACTTCTCATTACTTTCTAGTAGAGCGTTAAAAAAGTGCATTTCAATCACATGCCGTGTAATTTGCATGCACTTTTCGTGTGACTTCAATGAGTGTTTAATGCCGGTTATATGGGGACAACATGGGAAAAAAAAGAACCAGGAAGTGCAGAGCAAAGAAAAATGCACGATAAAAACAGGCATTTTTAACACAAGTGAAAATTGCATGGAAAATGGTCAGTATCAAATGGTCAGTAATGACCAAAATCTCAATCACCCATGTGAATACAGTCTTAGTAACATAACTGACTGATTTGGCGCTTGTTATTAATGTTTAACTGGGTTCAGGACATTCATTTTAATGCAAATTAAAGGGGTTGTCTTATGAAAGCATGTGGGGTTATGCACTTCTGTATGGCCATATTAATGCACTTTGTAATATACATCGTGCATTAATTATGAGCCATACAGAAGTTATTCACTTACCTGTTCCGTTGCTGGCGTCCTCGTCTCCATGGATCCGTCTAAAATCGCCTCTTCTGGCGATTTTAGACGCGCTTGCGCTGTGCGGTCTTCTGCCTTCTGAATAGGGCCGCTCGTGCCGGAGAGCTGCTCCTTGTAGCTCCGACCCGTCATGTGTGCCGATTCCAGCCAATCAGGAGGCTGGAATCGGCAATGGACCTCACAGTGAAGATCCCGGCGGCCATCTTACTAAGGTAAGTAAGAAGAAGGAAGAAGTCGCCGCAGCGCGGGGATTCGGGTAAGTACTACCTGGTTTTTTTTTTTAACACATGCATCGGGTTTGTCTCGCGCCGAACGGGGGGCCTATTGAATAAAAAAAAAAAACGTTTCGGCGTGAGACAACCCCTTTAAGGGAATTTTGAAATATTTTGGAATGAACTGAGACCAATGAATATAATTCAGAGGTCCTTGTCTAAATAGTTTTTTTCCACTATACCAGCTTCTCTGCCACTAACCATCCCAGACTTCTGCTTTTCCTTATGTCCAGTCATTTCTGTTCATCAGATTCAGTTTAATTAGCCTTTTTTAAAGTAAGTTAATCAAATAATAAAACAGACTTTACATACCTGTCCATTGAATGTTGGTCCAGCTGGTGAAACTGCCAGTGCACTGGATAGACATACATGTGGTAGTTTTTTTGAAAGTCTTTCGCCAAGAGCTCGATATTATGATCGCCTTCCTGTAGTCGTTTCTCATCCTCATAGATTTTCTTAACCTAATAATAGAAATTTGTTGAGTGCAGAGGCTTTAGGGATTGTCCCAGACAACAGATTTATCTAGAATGTGCTTCCCTGTGGAGAAAAAAACTCAAACGTTTCTGCACACTTCTCAGGACTCATACTCCGCTGCAGCTCAGATGAACTCTGTCACTGGCTGCTGCAGCCTGTAAGCAAACAGTACAGTGGAGACCCTGAGACGCCGGCGGAAGGCTGGAATAGGTGAGTATAAACTTTGTGCTATGCTTTCTCAAATGGGGAGCCATTTTTAGATAAAACTGTTATCTCGGACAGGCCCTTTAAAAATGCACCCTTGCCCCTGTGGAAAAGAATGCAATGCACCACCGTATCCTCTGCCAGGTAAACTGTGGGTTATATGAATATGCAATAATTTTTACATTATGTATATAGTGATATAATCATGCTAGACAAAACTATTTCATTGTATTAAGCTAAAAAGGGTTTTACAGGATTTTTACATTGATGTGTTATTAGATTGTTAGGGCTCTGACTTCTTTTACCTTTATTGAGGTAAATATCCCCCTTTACTCTTCCTTGGTTAGACCTCATCTGCAATACTGTGTCCAGTTCTTGGCACCCCAATTTAAAAAGACATAGACAAACTTAGCAAGTTCAGAGAAGAGCTACCAAGATGGTCTGCAAACTATGTCCTATAAGGAATGGTTAAAGGACCTGGGAATGGGAAGGCTGAGAGGAAAATTAATAGCGGTCTACAAATATCTGAAGGGTTGTCACAGTGCAGAGGGATCATCCCTATTCTCATTTGTACAAGGAAAGACTAGAAGCAATGGGATGAAACTGAAAGGGAGGAGACACAAATTAGATATTAGACAGTAAGGGTGATCAATGAGTGGAACAGGTTGCCACAGGAGGTGATGAGTTCTCCTTCAATGGAAGTCTTCATACAGAGGCTGGACAGACATCTGTCTGGGATGATTTAGTGATCCTGCACTGAGCAGGGG
Source organism: Eleutherodactylus coqui (assembly GCF_035609145.1). Taxonomy (NCBI): domain Eukaryota; kingdom Metazoa; phylum Chordata; class Amphibia; order Anura; family Eleutherodactylidae; genus Eleutherodactylus; species Eleutherodactylus coqui. Next base: position 185,278,925 of record NC_089843.1, read on the forward strand.
GTTGGACCCGATGACCCTGGAGGTCCCTTCCAACTCTACCTTTCTATGATCAGCTGATTGAAGGGGCAGCAGTTCTTTGCTACAGTCTTTTCATTGTTTACCAAGCAACACACCATTCATTTTATAGCAACTGTGCCTGGTACTGCAGCTTAATTTAGCTCACTTCATTAAGGTGAATGAAACTGAGCTACAAATATATGGCACTGTCCCTGGTACACAGCTAAGACGCCGCAATGCTCGCACGATTACTGTGACCCCTTCAATCAGGGGTGCTAGGAGTTGGACCCCCACGGATCTAACACTAATGGCCAATCCTAAGGACAGACCATTAAAATGAAAATCCCAGAAACACTTTTAATACAGTTCAGAATGTTGGAAAATTTACAAAGTGATGTCATCACATTTTGTAACACAAGTCAAAAATCCAGGTAGAACTTTCTTTGTGCGTTCTGAAGTTTCAAGCTGCATTTCTGTCCAATAGAGAAAGAAAAATAAACAGCATGTGCAGGTTACGTCTCCATTTCTCAAAATTACATAGGATTAAGAGGTTCCAACTACCAGGATTCACTGCTGATCAGGACAATAAATGGCGCATTTCTCCTCTATCGCTTATGTAGGGACAGTGTCATACATGCTTAGTTTTTGCTATGCCCGTACTGTAGCTCGGTTTCTGTTAAGTTAAAGTGTACCTAATTTTTCAGAAAGGTGTATGTGTACAGTACATGACAAGTATCACAATTTCGGGACATTATATGATTTGTATTCTGCATTTATCATAATTTTCCCCTATGCAAACTTTAACTCTAATTTTCAGTTCTCTCTAAGCTAGTTGAAGGAGCCTGCTGTTATGCTGTATTCTATACATGGTTTACAGATAAAACTGCAAATCCTGCTTCCTAACTGGTTGTAAGACACTCACACATAAACTTAAAGGGGTTGTCCCGCGAAAGCAAGTGGGGTTCAGCACTTCTGTATGGCCATATTAATGCACTTTGTAATGTACATCGTGCATTAATTATGAGCCATACAGAAGTTATTCACTTACCTGCTCCGTTGCTAGGGTCCCCGTCGCCATGGTGCCGTCTAATTTCAGCGTCTAATCACCCGATTAGACGCGCTTGCGCAGTCCGGTCTTCTCCCTGGTGAATGGGGCCGCTCGTGTCGGAGAGCTGGTCCTCGTAGCTCCGCCCCGTCACATGTGCCGATTCCAGCCAATCAGGAGGCTGGAATCGGCAATGGACCACACAGAGCCCACGGTGCACCATGGGAGAAGACCCGCGGTGCATCGTGGGTGAAGATCCCGGCGGCCATCTTGGTAAGGTAAGTAAGAAGTCGCCGCAGCGCGGGGATTCGGGTAAATAATAAACCATTTTTTTTTTAACCCATCCCTTGGGTTTGTCTCGCGCCGAACGGGGGGCCTATTGAATAAAAAAAAAAACCGTTTTGGCGCGGGACAACCCCTTTAAGATCAGGGAGGAAACTAGAGACATTCTGATTATTGCATGTTATTCCAGAAGCTATAACACAGTTCCTGTCACACAGAATGAGATATATTGCAAACACAAGGTCTGCTAACTCTGAACTGTAAGTTTTTTGCCTCTCTTTCCTCTTTGTGATGGGCATTTATTATTGGTAATATAATAAAATAATCTTGGTATAAAGGAAGGAACGGAACTTGTCTCACCTTACTTTTCTGTTTCTCAGAGAGAAGCCCAATGTTCTCTTGATCCCTCTCATAGAGCTGCATGAGAACATTTTTTAACCAGTCTCTCATTCTGAATGGAAAGAGTGCAAGCTCATATTCTGTGCAAGGAGGGATATCTATGGAAAACGCAGAATCATACGAAAGAAAAATAGAATAAGCTTATAAAAGACTAAAATGCTACATAATACATATTTCACCTGTCAACATTCTGTAACTTTTTTTAGTATTTTGCAATCTTTACGGTAGAGAACTAGACCTTGTAATTAGTATCCATATATTCAGAAGTTTTCTCTTGCTGATACTTCGTGGAACCATTTTATTAACTTCTCCGATACACATTAAGGTTTCTCTTTTCATTTGGCCAAAGCAAGTCAAGGGTTTCCAGCAATTTCTCTCAAAAGTTAAATCAGATTTGTATTTCACTGCATCTTCTAGAGAGCCATGTTGCTTTTTTTTTGGCAAACTAACCTTTAGGGCTTCCTCACACAGGCATTTTCGTACAGCGTTTAGTGCTGCATTTTCAGCGCAGCGCTAAACGCTGTACAACACTCCCATTAATTTCAATGTGGCTGCTCACACAAGCATCAAAATGCAGCGCTCTGACAGCAATGCATGTTCTATCTTTGGCTATTTTCAGCCGTGCACCGCCCATTGAAAAAAATGATCAGCAGTGTGAGCACTGCTGAAAAAGTGGCACGACTTAGCACTACGTTTTTGGCAGCGCTAAACGCCAGCGCTAGCTGCACTACCAAAAAAAAGAAAGGAATACTTACCTAGCTGGTGCTGTCTGTCTCCGGAGCTCCAGGCAGGCTGCTGGCCACTTGTCAAGCCGACAAAGCATCTATTGCTATTGACAAGGATTAAAATCCCTGCTTCCCAGTGAGGAATTGCTCTGATTGGTTCAGGAGCGCCAGCTCCAATTGGTGCATTCAGTGCTGGCTGTGATTGGCTGAGCCTGCTGACACTCAGTAGGCTCAGCCAATAAAAACAATATCTTGCTGGAGGCGGGGATTTCAATCCCTGTCACGAGCAAAATATCCTCTGTCAGCTATGACAAGTGCTGTGAGCTCCAGAGAGCAGCGGCAGGGATCAGGACAGTATCGGCTAGGTGAGTATTGTTTTTTTTTTCAGCATCCCTGGCAGCTGTGCTGAAAATGCAGCCAAAATGTTGTCAAAAATGCATGACAATGCTGCTGAAACCGCAATAAATGCAGTGTTGAAGAAAACTGCGTTTCTGCAAACGCCTGTGTGAGGGAGGCTTTAGGCAGGATTCACACGGCCTATTTGCGCTTGCAAAATTTAATTTCAATGGGCTCGTTTACATGTGTGTATTTTTCCTGCGCATCTCAATCGCACAAAGAAACCCCACAGCACACCAAAAGTTCCCATAGAAGTCAATAGGGATGGTAAATGCTTGTGGAATATGCTAGAAGATGTGTGAAACGCTACAGAATTGCACAGCAAAAAGAACACATCTGGAACTCATTAGTCTAACTGGCCATTTCAGTAAGAATTGGTGCTTTTTTTTTTGGGTACGCGGGCAAATGCACATACCTCACATGCAGAAAAAGCAGCAAAATATAAGCCAATGTGTGCTCAAAAAAGCATAGTTCATTCCACAAATATGTGAAGCTCCTGCACACGCAAATACACTTACGCTCATGTGAAGCCAGCCTTAGGCCCCTTTATACGAGCTTATTTGCATGCATATTTGCGCACATATGCAGAGAATAGAAACCATTGATTTTAGTGGACTCATTCTTACAACTCTTTTTCGCACACACAAAAAAATTTCTGCATGCTCTATCTTTGTAAGCATTTGTGCACCAAAGCTCCCTATAGAATCTGTGGGAGGTGAGCAAATGCGCACTCAATACACGTGCAAATGCGCAATACGCTGCAAAATTCAGCAGAAAAAAAGGACACATCTGGAACACTTTAGGCTCAATAGCCTTTAAAATCATGGCGGGAGTGTATCATGCGCCCATGTGAACTGGCCCTGCGAGCTCCAAATGAACATTGTTCACGGCGCAAATGCGTTGCACACACGCAAATGGTTTTTCTGCAAACAGTTGTCTGAAGAAGCCCTTAAAGTCAGATTGCATCATTTGGATTCATTTGGAAACATTTCTATAGGAGCTCAATATTCTGTACCATGTAAGTACAGATATACAATGTATGTCTCATAGGAACGTTGTCAGCTGTCTTACGTTTGCACGGTCCTTGATAGTCCAAATGAAGATGATTTCCTTCTTTTGTGCCTTCAAGGAGGCATTTTTTCCCAAAAAGCTGACAGGCACTTGTGTAAGTTTTGTTGTCCGTCCCACACACCTAGAGACATAAAAGTATTTAAAAAAATGCGTTGAAATATTCATTCTCCAGTTATAGGATTAGGCTGCCTTCACATCTGTGTTGGAACCTCCGGTCAGGGGTTCCGTGGCTGATCCGGCACATAATGCCAGAAAAAGTAGTGTTGCATGCAGCACTTTTTCATTCAGCAAAATGCCGGTCAGCTGAACGGAAACCAAACAGACACCATTATAATCAATGGGGTCAGGGGCATAACTAAAGGCTCAGGGGCCCTGATGCAAAAGGTGAGCTGCGGCCCCCCCTCTATCTGTATCTGTACCCGTACCCATACCTAAACCATGCTGCACAGAGGCATAACTTGAAGCTTCTGGGCCCCAATGCAAAACCTGTAACAGGGCCCCCAACTATAATGCTTTATTCATAGTACTGGGCTCCCTATATGGAGAAGAGAGGCCTTATAGGCCCAGCCCCCTAAGGCTCCTGGGCCCGGATGCAACTGCATCCCCTGCACCCTCTATAGTTACGCCCCTGAATTGGGTCCATTCAGCGCTGTCCGTTTCCATCATAAGACGGAGCCATTCGGCCGGGAGATTCCCCTTTCCTGCTCCACAAAGAGAGCAGGAAAATGGAATCCCCACCGTAGATGTGAATGCAGCCTTCGCTATTTAGGGGTACAGATATTTTTCTGAATTTAGCATAAGTTTTCAACAATGAAGTCTATTTAACTTACAAGATCATTTCTGTTGCTGGGTAGACAGTAGTTTGGGTCTTGACAAGCACAGAAAGGGTTCCCAAGTTCATCGGTTTTACACATCTTCCCTCTTCTACAGTGAAAATTAGTACAGGCATCTGGAAAAACAGATCATGTTACACACTGAACATTCTTCACACCTTTCCAGTTGGGGATCAGTTGCCCCTTGTTTTGAAAAAAAAAATATAGCTTGGTTAGATGGGAATGATGGATCGAGTTTATTGAGTGAATGGGTAAAGCTATTTTTGTTTAAAATATTTTTTAGATATTTTTAATTCTCCCAACAAAAGAAAAAACTTATTTCTCAATCACCAGATCTTAGGCCACCACTTTAATGGCCATTGTCTGTTAAAAAAGTTAGTTGATGGTAACTAGATTTTTCAATGTATGTAAATAAAGCTTAAAGGGGTTATCCAGGCTCGCTGCTCCAACCCCTGTGTAGTGGCCGTTCCTTATAATTGCAGGCGCAACTGTCATTGAAATCAATGGGACCCCAGCCTGCAATTACAAGCACAGCTCCCATTGATTTCAATGAGAACTGCACCTGTAATTACAAGTGCCGGCCACTACACAGGAGTCAGAGCAGTGCTTCCACTCCGACCCCTTTAAAAACTGTATTAACAAAAAATTCTTCAACTTTTTAATATGCTTTATGGAGGAATTTATGAACTCACCTGCATCAAAATTTTGGCATAAAAAAGTCACAAATCTTTGCACTACTCGTATCTGCTTTTTTTTACACTGTTCTCTACGTTTTTCTAAAAAATACAGCATGATATATTTTCTAGAACTTACACCAGTGACTGTCACAAATTATAGTGAAAATCTACACCAGTTCATAGCTTGCGTAGATTTGACTCTCTACAAATGGACAGCCAGAAACGCAACAAATTGATTAAATGATTTGTGCTTCTTTTTATTTATACTGTGATTAAAGAGGTTTTCAGAAATCTTTAAAAAAAAATATCAGCTGCCCATGTTTAAAATAGTACAAGGGGCTATACTCCTCTGGTCCCCTCAGCCCCAGAGACCACATTTCCACCAATGCTCTGTTACAAGCTGCAGTCATAGGTTGCCCTGGCTGACTGCCGAAGACTGTGATGGCCTACAGGACTCTCCTAGCCCCTTATTTTTTCTAACACGAGCAACTTATTTAAAAAATCCTTGAAAACCCCTTAAAGTTCTATTTATGTAAATTTGAAAACCTCTCTAATTTATCACTTCTCTCTTTAGCCATTGTTACACCCGTGAGGGACGCTGAATATAGCAGTGTCACGGAGAAATGAACACTGTGGGTATGGCCGGAGGCCTAGTCCTTGTCATGGTGTAGCTGAAACGTAACACGAGGGAATGCTTATGGAAGTATATATGTATATCACATTGTGACGCCACCGTTCCCACACCGTTATTCTATGCGGTGGAGTAATAAAACACTGGACAAGTGTATTGTACCTCGGGTCCTCAGAAACGGTTGAGGCCCGGTAAAACTTTACTTGGATAAACGTTGAAAACAGGTTATTGCAGGTATATTAATGGCGTAGTTACAGGCAGGAGCTCAGAGATTGGGAGGAAAAAATACACAGGAACAATACGGCCCTATAGACCACGTTATCTATATGTCACTGGTCCTGGACACAAAATATACTCAGGAGGAGGCAAAAAGACAAGATCCTCCCCACATACTCTCTGGCAAGAAATCACTTGGAAGAAGGCTTAGCCTAGATGCACCCCGCACATTCTCCGCGTGGTTGTCCAAATCATGTACCTCTGTGTGGTGATCCTATTGGCGGATAGCCACACAGGAAAAATAAATGCCTGTAGTGTGAACGGGTACCTGGTACAATGGGCCACTTTATACAGAATTACTTGGGGGTTGCTCCCACTCTGGGGGATTTTTAGTGACTCACTCGTTCTCTCATGAGTTTCATATGCGGTAAGGCTGTCTCTCCATCTCCTCCATATTAGACACGTGGAAACCAGAGATGTCTCCCTGTGCCCCTGCGGTTTCTCCAACGGATCGGGGAAGAGGAAAGATCCCCAGCTCCAACATGGAGAGCCTCTCCTTCTTCTCCATTTTCAATGCAGGGAAGCTAAAGGTGCTTCCCTGCATCACTGTGGGTCCTCCAACAGCATGGGTAGATGGAAGATCATCAGCAACAACCACTCCTGCTCTCAGACACTCACTTTTATAACCTCACTTGTACCACATGACACAGTAGGATAAGATACATTCAGCATGCAGACAGAGCTGACAGGCAATGATGTTAAGGGAGTTAACCCTTCAGACGCTGCAGATGTGCAACACACATATAGAAAATGACATGACAGCTTTGCACAGTGCATCCACATGAGACAATACACGTATGACTATTATGGAGGGGACCAGAATGGTCTTCTGGGACACTACACCATCATTTTTTAAGTCTTCTGCTACATGGATCATGGCTGCTTTAGAACTAAACTGTATCACTATAACATAAAGCTATATAGAAATAAACATTTTCTACTCACTAGCAACATCGGCATCTTCCTTAACATTTGTTGCACTCTCCAAGGCCTTAATCACAACTTCAGGAGAAGGTTCTTCGTGACTTTTTATCTCTAAACTTTCTTCTATTTTCTGAATAGCCACATTAATACCCTTGATAAGAAAAAATTGTGAATGTATCTAGAAATATCAAAAATCTTCTCTTTATAAAACCCTAAAGTGTTATTTTTTTAATTACTCACCTGGTCATTTTGGCTTACATGGAGTTCACTACTGTTTTCAAGATATCTGGGAAGAGCAGTACTTCTGATCTCAAGAGGACTGGGGAGAGCAGTAGCAGCTTTCTCTGCGTTTTCATCATTATGGTTAATAATAGTCATTTCGCTGGCATAATCAACATCTGTAACAACACCTCTTATTCTAGTAATGTTTACAGAACTATCTGACTGCTGGTTTTGTTCTTCTGTTGCAGATTCCTTTGGTCTTATTGCAAGATCTCCAAAAATTATTCTTGTCTTGACACCATTTTCTTTGTTAATCAAGTTCCCCTGTTTGATCGTTACATCATCTGTAGAGGTCTCTGCAGCATCGTCATCGTCATGCTCTTCCTTAACATTTGTTGCACTCTCCAAGTCCTTGTCATTATTCGCAGCTTCAGGAGAAGATTCTTCTACACAGGGTTCATCTTGACTTTCATTACTAACGTTTTGCTTCATGGATTCCAAATTGTGAGTGATGTTCAAAATATATTGTAAATCTTCATCATCATATATTTCCTCTAGAATATTTCCACTTGCTGTGATACCTTCTGTCTCCAGTTTTACATTTTCAGTGTTGGCTATTAATTGAGAATTCACATGTTGTTCCAAAAGTCCATCAGAAGAAAGCCCTTGACTTTGGCGATCATTGGTTTCATACTGTTGACTTTCTGTTTTAGGTTCTCGTTGAGTTTTGATATCCCCTTCATCTATCGCACTGTCTCCATACCCTTCAGTTTTAGCCTTTGAAATATTGGTTTGGTTCTCTTTACTATCCAGAGAAAATGGTCCATTGTTATCAATGTCCATATCGAATAGATTCAAGAAGGATTCCATGGAAAATGTGCCTGGTTTTATCCTGGCATCTTCTGCTTGCTCACCAGAGCCTATTTTATGTTTACTATGTATCATACTTTCCATGTTAGGTTCCATATCAGTGGTGGCATATTGATCACTTATGTCTTTTTCTCTGTCCTTTTGCTCTTTCTTACTTTCATCAAACTAAATTTAAAAGAAGTTAACAGAACAGAAAAGTCACAAATTATTTAATGGTAAACAAGCAAAAAGGTCAGACTTGTTATTTAATCATTTTTGCATCATTTTATGTTCTAGTTTTGATTCTTTTTTCATTTCTGCAAGCAGATGCTCTGGCTTCTCAGTTATAAAAAAAGTCAAGGAAATACTTGGCACATTATAAAAAATGCGCTAAAGCACCTTCGTGCAATTTTGCCACAAAGCATAACATTTTGTAAAAATAATACATAAAATTCATGTTTATAACAAAACAGCTAACCCAAGCAAAGCCTGACATGCACCACACCTCCTATAAATAAAAGTTTGAAAAGACTCTATCATCTACTTTTGGTCCTATAAGCTAAGCTTATGGATTGAAAGTAAGTGACCCGCTGAGTCTGGGGATGTAAGTGTTATACTTATCTCCCCTGTCTGTCAGAGCTTAAACTCAGGACCTCTTGCGCTCCAGTCAGCAGCTCTCTCCCCCGGGCTATCCAGGATATGGACAGCTCCTTGCTGAAACCCAGCCTTGTTCTATGTTTCCTTGCTCCTGCTAAATCCACTTCCTGTTTCCCTGTTCTGGCTCTGCCCTGCTACTAATTAGGACTGCCTATAAAAGCCTGACTGTGCCTCAGATCCAGAGCATGATTATTGTGCTCCACCACCTTGATTAAGCTCCTCTTCCTCCTGCTCCTCTGCGATTGTACTGATACTTCTTGCTGCTGACCTCTGGCTTCCATTTGACTATGCTTCCGTCTCATCCCACTGTACTGCATACTGATACCTCCTGCTGTTGACCTCTGGCTTCCGTTTGTCCACGCTTCTGTCTCATCCCATTGTACTGCATACCGATACCTTCTGCTGCTGACCTCTGGCTTCAATTTGAGTATCCTTACATCTCATCCCATTGTACTGCATATCGTGACTACCCGATAAACTCCCGGCTATCTTGACTATTTTCCAGTGACCGGCACGACTACTACACCTGCAGCTCCAAACCAGCTGGTGTCATGCTACTAAGTGCATTGAGCAGCATGCTAAGAAGTCCTTTAGCAACCCCCCCCCCCCCCCCTCAATTTTCAATGTAAAGACTGTCACCAGTTTTGTGGCTATGAAACCACCTACACCAAAGTAAAACAACAAGAAAAGCTACATGTAAATCCCTGGTTCGCAGTCGAGTAGGCAGGCTGGGCCATCTCTGGTGGGAGACGTACCCCCTAGTGCCGCCCCTCTCTGCTACTATGACCTGAAATTTTCTCCACGTCATCAATGTGGAGATCAAAATCTCATGTATGTGCTGGAAGTACATACTGGACCAGAACATGCGCAGTTCATTTGTCCCTTTTGTGGACAGATTCAGTAGACTGAATGGCGCATGCACCCATTCCAGAGCTCCTCGATCATGCATAAGAGTTTCATCTCTGAATTAAGAAAGGGCCAGCATTAGAGGATGTACACAACCCATCGGAGATGGTCCGGCCAGCCCATCTTAAACAGACCAGCCCACCCACCAGATCGCTTATCTCAGATTAACATGAAGTGTGGGAAATGTGAAAAGCATCTATTTAAATATATGCTTTCAGCAAGAGGTCTGACAAAGTAATGTTGGAAATGTGCTTTACTTCATTGTTTTATTGGGTTAGATTGTTTCACAAAACTAGTGACAGGTTCCCTTTAAAATCAGAGTGCTATCTAATTACTAAGAGGGCAGATGTATTAATCTGTGTGCCAACTTCTCCGGATGGTGATATTTTTTAACACTTTTCTAAGTAGAAAACTCTTGAAAAAATTTGCCCTACGTGTGACACTGAAGCTCCATCCCCTTTCCCCAACATATTCATATGCATATATTTAATTCATTTTAGCATATCTGTACATGCTCTGTGCATGCCTCCAAATGACATTACTTAGTTGAATAAGTACCTTCAGTCCAGATATCAAGCCATGCTCCTCTGTTAATGATGCACCCTATAAAGAAAAAGAGAAAATTGAAAGTTTTTTCTCTCTACAACAATAAACGTGTACATTTTTTGTTTAAACAGAATCTGTCATAATGATAAGACAGCAAGCATGTTTATAACTCCAAAGCTCCTGCTTTCTAAATACTGTAGGTCTGGTAGTGTGCTCTAATTGTCTTAATGTGCTTTATAGCAGTCGGAGATCACTTTGCCTGATACAAAGCTCCAAATGCTCTGAAAAGACATAGGGGAAATTTACTAAAGCCTGGTGATCTTACGCAGGTCTTCAGCAATAGGGAGTTTGGCATATTTTGGAAAAAATGCTAATTTATGCCATCTATGCGCTGCTGTAGATTTGCTATATAATTTAATTTGTGGCATAATTTATAGTAAATGTGTTGGGCTACAGATGGCTAAACTCCACCTACTAAGCCCTGCCCACTTTTTGTGCCACTTTGGGAAAATGGTGAGAGAAGCACGAAAAAGGGGGAAAAGTTGCAAATTATTGTGCAATTGTGCTGTAATTTGCATCTTTTTGACACCCCAATTGAGGTGCACAGCTTATAATGAATTTCTTTCATGAATTTAAAGGGGTATTCCAGACTATTTGAACTGATAACCTATCCTCTGGGTAGGTCATCAGTAATTGATGGACAGGGGTTCACGATCGGGAACCTCACCTATCAGCTAATCGCCTGGCCTGTTATCACTGTAGCGGGTCGGACGCCGTCACTAGGGGTCACCACAGGAAGTTGGAGTGTCGGCTTCACTCACAATGAAATCACTTCCACTTCCTGATTCACTTATGGTCAGGGCACTACTTCCAAAGAAGCAGGAAATGGAATAGAAGTGCGGCACTTCCATTGATTTAAATGGGAGTGAAGTCATCACCCCCACTTCCTGCGGTGACCAATGATGACGTTTGGCCCCCTGCAGTGAGAGCAGGCCAAACGATCATGAATGAGGCTGCTAGAGTTTCAGACACCCGCCCAACAACTACTGACAACCTATTTACAGAATATGTCATCAGTTCAAATAGCCTGGAATACCCCTTTAAAAGATAAGATTCTGGCTACTTGCAACCACCACTAAGGGGAGCATACGGCACATTGTACATGTTATATTATACATTGAATGCAATAGGAAAACTGTATGGTGGCTTTATTTCTCTGCAGGATATATAGAGCTTCAAGCACTATGAAAACACATTAAAGGGGTTTTCCAAGTTATTTTTTTTTTAACCATGACCAAAAATAATAAAACAACTAATACTGATCCGTCCATTTGTTTTCCATTTTTCTTTTCAAAACCTATTGAAATCGATGGAGAAAAAAATGTGTCCATTTTATTTCAATTTCTCTCCTCCAAAAACCGAGCAGAGAGACGGAAACCCTGACCTGACCCTAACGCAGGTGTGAGAGCAGCCTTAGTGATTCAAAGAGCTTTGACGATAGAAGTCATATAGTGCTCCTTCATGCCCTGCACAGGACATAATACAGGAGTATTTAAAGGTATGTTCGACAGAATTACAGACTTTTATGCTGTTCAATACGGACTAAATTGCCATTCATCTTTCTATTCAGTTCCTACTGACTGAACAAGGATGGGACCCACATAAATGTTTGCATACTCTAAGAAAGTTTGGAGGCATTCTTCTCCATCCACATAGTATACAATATTCTCTTTCCAATAACCATTATTAATTATTCATAATACAGCTAGCATTTGTATATAGTTCATTTAGTTCCTCTAAGTTTTGATTTTGGCATGAGTATAAACTTTACAACTAAAACATTATGGATACTTACAGATGACGAAAAATAGACCCCAATAAGCCAAACCGCTAGGACAAAATAGTACATTGTTGCCAAACCTGGAAAAAAAAGCATCAAATTTATATTACACAATACTTAGCCTGGAAGAGTTAACCAAAGTCTAGTGGTGTTCCCTTTAAGCCTGCAAAGGGTCTCAAGAGGTAATGAATACAACCCTAAAACCCAACTGACTTTGATGGTTGCCACTGCCATATTTATTACTAACATGAAGTTTTACTAATAGTACCTGAAATATTAAAGATAGAAACATAGTATGTAAGGCCGAAAAAAGACATATGTCCATCCAGTTCAGCCTATTATCCCTCAATGTTGATCCAGAGGAAGGCAACAAAAACCCAATGAGGTAGAAGCCAATTTTCCCCATTTAAGGGGAAAAAATCCTTCCCAACTCCAATCTGGCAATCAGAATAATCCCCGAATCACTGACCCTCCTGAAGTAATCAGTGATATAACATGTAATATTGTATCACTCAAGAAAGGCGACCAGTCCCCTCTTATACTCTGTTAGTGAGTTCAATATCACCAAGTCCTCAGGCAGAGAGTTCCACGGTCTCACTACTCTATTGATTTCATTTAGTTGTGTTCAACACGTCTGCCGCCGGTGTCATCCTTGTGCCAGTACTTTATTTTATCAGCTTTCTGTATGTCTTTGTTATAGTTGAATAGAAACATATGCAGAGTCCTAAATACTTGCACTTCCTAATGTCATCCCTGCACCAATAAACTGTATTTATGATGGAGAATTAAGTCTTAAACATATTACCTTAGTTGCTAAGATCCAACGCTATAGCCAGGATGCTGCAGCTGGATATCCAACTTATGCTACACCCAGCCAGGATATCAGATAGTCGCAGAGCTGCAAGAATAACCGTATAAATCCCATTCGTTTTATAATTGTCTCTTTGGCTGGAAAGTAATTGAAGCTCAGTGAAGTTGAAATTACGCTGAACTGTCAGACAGCGACTGTTTACAGAGCTATAGCATATTCCCAGACAACTGCTCTGCATTCATGTGATGGGGCGCAGCGGACTGATTCCCAGGGGACAGAATGGAAATTAGCGCAGTGGGGGCTACTAGCTAAATGAAGGAAGAGATTGAACATAAAGAAAGGCTGCAAAGGTTTCATTTTCTCTTTATGTGCAGTGAATAGAACAAGAGAATGTGGGCAATGTATGTGCGGACATAGAGCTACCACCTATATGCACAACTTATATGTGCCGTATACTATATCCACATACATCGCTCATAGGCTATAACATTAGAAAAATGTATGCCATAGGGCTTAATCAGACGAATATGTTTGCACACTCTTTTTGCGCCCACAAAACATGACGAAGCGAATCCATTGGTTTCAAAGGGTTCGTTATCACAAGTGTGTTTTTCATGCACAATTCCTGCGTGCGAGAGAAGATAGGACTTACCCTATTTTTCAGCGTGTTATACAGAGAGCTGCCATAGGAGTCTATGGCTGGATAAAAAAAGCAAAGGGAAAGATGTGGCACCGCGTACAACCCTTCTTAATGCAGAAATACACTCCGTTGCAGCAAGCGTATTTGCACGTATGTTCATCTGTCAAAACCCTTATTCAGATGGCCGTATGTGTAAACAGGCTTGCCTCAGCGCAACGTATTTGAGCAGTGAATGAGGTTGATTTGCGTGTGTATTGGCGCATAGTACTGTATTTTTTGTGCACGCAGGGCTTGCTCACATGCATGCACAAAACACCCCTGCCATGTTTTAAAAAGGCTATTTAGTGTAATGAGGTCCAGATGTGTTCTGTTTTCCACAGAATTGTGTGGTATATTGCGTGCACATTTGCGCACCTCCCATAGACTTTCCGCGATGCGTTTTTAACATTATATACCGCTGCATAGAAAATTGAAGTTAACTATGATTTTGAAGGCGGGATTCACACGAGTGTATGCACATTCATGCCATGCATATTTGTGTGTGCAACAGTGTTTTTTACTGTACTTCTTGCATGCGCAACTCATGCACAATTGCGCACACAAAAAAACATGCACCAATCTCTTAGACATGGAAATGGCCAATTAGTTTATTAAGTTCACAATGTATTCTTTCCCTGTGCAAATGCGCAAGAAAATAGGGTAGGCTGTGTATTTTTTTGCGTGACCAAATTGTGCTCACCAAATACGTGCATTTGAATGAACCCATTTAAATCGATGGGTTCTATTTTCTGCATATTGCTTGTTTTCTTTCGCAAATGTGCACGCAAATACATCCATGTTGATGCGAACTAATTCAAATTTTAAAAAAATGAAAAACTTCAATAAATACATAACATGTACAGATAGATAACCAAGATTACACTTGGCCATATTGGACCAGCAGATGCTTTGGTCGGTCCAGGTTGGAGAAGTCTGGCTAATATCATGCTTGGCTATTTCTGTAACTCCTATAGACTACAGTAGAGTCTCCACAACACATTCACCTCTTAGGTGAGGTTCTTACAGAAGGCACCCTCACCTATCTGTCTTTTATAGCCTATTCTTTGGATGCTGCATAAGTGTCTGTGGTCAAAATATTCCTTAAAGTTCGGCATTTAGGGAGAAGTGCCATTACTTGTACTCTACCAAGAAATTAGGACTTGCAATCAATTCACAGCCTATCAGAGTGATTCACATTAATGCAAGTTTGAGATTCACTCATATCCACTGATAAGATTTCTCATTTACTTCAGAGCCGTCCCCAGAAGAGGTCGCTGTTGGAGCAATGAAGTTATACGTAGTGATTTCATACTGTTCTTTACTTGTTAATAAAATAATACTTTGTCATTAAGTAAACCTAATATGAGAGTTATGTACATAGTTTACATTAGTTTTGTGTTCTTTCAAACTCTTACAAAAAAGCATAATTTCATGGCTCCCATATATGTAGGGAATGCAAGCTGATGCAGAAATATGTCAAAATACACAATAAAGAGTTGGGTTGCTATGAACATAGGAAACCTGGAGTTGTAGTGACCTCTAGTGGCCATTTTGAAAAACTGCACCCAGATATTGTCTGGGTTGTGCTGTGCTTTGATTGGCTGTCATTAATGCACATGTAGGGAAGGTCCTAGAATATTATAGTGGAATATAAAAGAATAATTTCCAGCTGCATCACAAGTGAGAGTTTAGGGACTAGATGATGAGCTGAGGTGCTGTTGGAGATTGCTGTAGAAAGAGTGTAATAATCTGCAGAAAGACTGCTGTTACTGCCAAAGAGGAAAAGGCAGTGGAAGCCTGAACCCCTCTTTGAGAAAGGGGCTGTTTGAAGAAGGCATAGGAGCACCATGCAGAGGAAATTATAACTGCCTGGTGCCAGCGAAAGAGAGTGCGGAACTGAGTTATAGAGCACATGGATTGAGACCTGAAGAGGACATTGAGGTTTGTCAGTAACGGGTCGTAGGTGAAGGCTACCTCAGTAAAAGCCATAGGTGTGCACTCCACTAAAGGCAGAATAAACAGTCAGCAGGCCTGCTGGGGGTCAGTTTAGATACTTCAGTGAGTATTTGAATGTTAATTAGTAACATAACAGAGTATTTCAGGCGGGAAAAA
Source organism: Eleutherodactylus coqui (assembly GCF_035609145.1). NCBI lineage: Eukaryota > Metazoa > Chordata > Amphibia > Anura > Eleutherodactylidae > Eleutherodactylus > Eleutherodactylus coqui. The sequence continues at coordinate 185,294,803 of NC_089843.1, forward strand.
TGCTTGTGTCCATCAGTTCATTCTATTATCTGTCAATGTTGATCCAGAGGAAGGCAAAACCCAATGAGGTAAAAGCCAATTTTTCACTTTAAAATTTTTTTCTTTTTAGAGAAAAAATTTCCTTTGTGATTACAAACTGGCAATCAGAATAATCACTGACTCTTCTGAAGTAATCAATGACTATAACATGTAATATTGTACCACTCAAGAAAGGCATCCAGGCCCCTCTTGTTCTTTTTTATCGAATTCGCCAACCCCACGTCCTCAGGCAGAGAGTTCCAATGTCTCACAGCTCTTACAGTAAAGAACACATGTCAGTGTAGAAACCTCTAGACATAGAGGGCGCCCCCTTGTTACAATCACAGTCCTGTGTATAATAGATGATGGGAGAGACCTCTGTATTGTCCCCTGATATATTTATACATAGTTATTAGGTCGCCCCTCAACTGTCTTTTTTCTAAAGTGAATAACCACAATTCTGATAACCTCTCTGGGTATTGTAATCTGCCCATTCCATTTATTACTTTAGTTGCCCGCCTTTGTACCGGTGCCCCAAACTGTCTACAATATTCCATGTGTGGTTTAACCAATGACTTGTAAAGAGGAAGGACAATGTTTTCGTCATGTGCCCCTAGAAAGATGGTCCTAAACGTGTTCTTTTGGTGATAAATCTGGTGACTGGGCTGCCATGGAAGTTTGGCAATGTTGTGGGGACATTTCTGTGACCCCTTTGTGTGTGCGGCTGAACATTATCCTGCTGCCTCTTGGAAGCCACCAAGAGAGGAACACATGTGGCTGCAGGATGTCCTGAACATATCGCTGAGCAGTCATTTTCCCTTGTACCACTACTAGGGGTGACCGGCTGTCGTATGCAATACCCCACCCCAGACCATCACACCAGCAGGGGGCAGTGTGCTGCTCCACCGCAAGGGCAGGATTAAGATGCTCACCCCATGGTCTCCAGACAAGAACATGGCTGTCATCAGTGCCCAAATTGACCCTGGATTTGTCCCTGAAGACAATCTGGTTCCACTCCGTAGCATCCAGTTTCCTTATTTACGACACCACTGCAAACAGGTGGGTGTCACAGTCAGTACATGTGTTAGGTGCACTGGTCAGACATAATCCTCTACTTCTGTGTCTGTCAGGCATGGGCGTCGTCCTGCTCTCCCTGTTCACTGAATTTTCATTTATTCTCTTCCAGCACTCCTAGGGTTAATTACTTCTGGGCCTTCTGCTCAGCTGATGTACCTTTTCTGATCATCTCCCTATATAGCTGCCCTGGGCCTTTCAGACAATGCTGTAGTGTTGTTGTGTGACTCATGTCCATAACTCCATGTGTAGCCGCTGCTCCCGCTGTTTCCTTGATACCTTGCCTTCTGTTCGTGTTCTGTGTCCTCCGTTCCTGTATCCAGCTGTTTGTTATCCTTGTGAGTCTGCCTCCCTGTTTATCCTTGTCAGTCTGTACCTCCTTTGTTCCTGTACACCCCGCTATTGTTCTGTCATTTGTTTTATAGTTGTTCTGTCCTGTCAGGGTCAGTCAGCGCCTAGAGGAAGACTGCGTAGTCGCCCTCTTCTGGTTATTTGTTCAGGGCAAGTTACCTTTTCTAGTTTCTATCTGTATATGTGGTTCGTACATCCGGTATCTTACCTCCTGCGCTAGGGTCGGCTGTCAACCATGCGGGACTGGATCATCATCTACCCGGTAGGTTGACACAGTAGTTCCACATCTACAGTCGTTACAGTACACAACAGCCATGGATCCCGCTGGTTCCAACCACGGATGTCTTCCTGATTTATTCCAGGATATAATGCATCAACGTGAGAGGCAAGGGCAAGTGCTGTCATATCTTCACAATGTGAGTACCCATCTTGGTAATATTTCCACCGCCATAGTGGTAGAGCAGCCCTCCTCTGTTGCGGCAACTGCCGCACCATACCCACTGGCAGCCTCTGTTTCTGGCTTTGGGCCTCGCCTGGTGGCACCACCTCATTATGATGGAGATCCCAGACAACGTTGCGGTTTTGTTAACCAATGTACCTTGTATTTTGAGCTTTTGCCACATTTCTTCCCATCAGACCACACCAAAATCGCATTCATAATGTCTCACCTTTCTGGCCAGTCTTTGTCGTGGATTCTCTCTGGAAGCGCAGTAATCCACTGGTTAATAACCTCGGTCTGTTCATAAAGTCTTTGCGGAAAATGGTTGATGAGCCCAGTCATTCTTCTTCAGCTTCCTCTGCCCTGTTACGTCTCTGTCAAAATAACCTCACTGTGGGCCAATATGCTATTCAGTTCCGAACATGGGCCTCAGAGCTACAGTGGAACAACGAAGCTCTGGTAGTTGAATTTTGGAAGAGACAGTTTCTGTCCAGCAGTTTCTTGCTACCTTGCCTTCTGCTTGTGTTCTGCGTTCTCCGTTCATGTATCCTGCTGTCTGTTACAGCGGGCACCTGGCGGCAGCAGTTCCGACGAGCCGCGCCGCTCGTCAGAACTGTTAGCACTTTAAAAACCGCTGTCAGAGTGGTATTTAAAGTGTTAACAGTTCCAACAAGCAGCGCGGCTCGTCGGAACTGCTGCTGCCGGGTGTCCGCTGTAAGTACAGCCGTCACCCGAAGTTGTATGGAGCGGGATCCACCCGCGATCCCACTCCATACAACCATTTGTTCGGACTTGCGAACAAATCGACTTGCGAACAGGTTCCGGAACCTGTTCACAAGTAGGGGACTATCTGGGTGTGTATATGTGTGTGTATATATATATATATATATATATATATATATATATATATATATATACATATCCACATATGTGTTTACGTATATATGTAATTTCCAGCAAAGACAGTTTATTGCTATTGGTAAATGGGGGCATCTTTGACAATCATACTATAATGGGGGCATTCTATAACTGACATATGATGCGCGCTAGCCATTTCACAGATCAGGTCTCAAATACTGCTATTTGGGGAAGTACTTCTTTAATGAAAGTTTCCCAAATCTGCTTTGCTGTTTCCAATAACAAAGTGTAATTTCTGCAGAACATGAGATTTGTTTATGTAAAGAATAGCAAAATGTTTCCTGGTAAAACATAATTCTGTGAATTAGGCAGCCAGCAGGTGGCAGACTATTAATAAAACATGGAGCCAAGAGTAAGGTGCTCGACTTGATACCATGTTCTATATACTTAAGGTGACCAGATTTTCCCAGGGTCAAAGCGTGACAGAGGAACATGGTCAGGCGGCGGGGCTTATCACGATGTATGATTTTACCTCCATCTTTATAAAAAGTACAGGGCCGTTTAAAAAAAGAAAGGGATCAAATTCTGCAACATCAGAAAAAAAGTCAGAATCCAAACCATTGGTGACTGGAAACACTATGCGGCGCTCCTCTTCCCCTCCTCCAAAGGCTTCCCGCTGTCAGTGCTCCCTGGCTTCAGGTTCCCCACGACCTATAGTGGCCTCACCTGACCATCTGTACCGCACCTGACCAGGCCTCTGGGAAACACAAGTCGGGGACCGCTAACAGTGGGGAGCATTTGGAGAAGGTGAGGCGGAAAGCCGCATATTATAAATTCAGCTGCGAACAGGGTCTCCTCCTTTATGGGGAACCTCCTGGGGAGTTGGGATGGTTTTGCCCATCGACATGGACTGGTAACGGTCCCGGGGCCCTGGACGCCGCTGACTGGGACCCGGACTTTCCCCAGGGAGACGCAGGATTACCCCTGCTGAGTAGAATAGGGACTCGATATCCCAGGGTCAGAGACGTGGTTGACAAAGAGGGCCTGCTGGCTCTGAGCACACTCCTGGGAGATGGGGGACACATGGCGGGTGCGTGGTTCCAGTACCTTCAGCTAGGACATTATAAACGATCCTTGGGTCCAATCTCGGACTTGACATCACCTCCCACCCCATTTGAGGAGATGTGTGGGTAACCTGGGAGGCCGAGAGGGGAGGTCTCTGCGGTGTATAGCATCCTGTTAGCCGGGATGGGGACGAACCCCGGAGGGGGCTTTAAGAGGTCCTGGGAGAGGGAACTGGGGTGAGCTTTGACTGAAGACGAGTGGGCCAAAGCAATGTGTCTAACCCACAAGATGACAGCTTCTGGCAACCATCAGGAGCTCAACTATAAGCTCCTAACAAGGTGGTATCGTACCCCTGCACGCCTGGCAAGATACTACCCGGGAACATCTGACCTGTGTTGGAGATGCCAAGGTGAGATTGGCACGCTCACACATATATGGTGGTCCTGCCCCCAGATTCTGGCGTTGTGGAAGGAGATCGAGACCCTACATAACACTCTGAACAGGGAATCTGTGGTACTGACGCCTGACATGGCACTTTTGTCGATCCTACCAGGACCTATCAAAGCTAACAAGAGGAGCATCCTCAGTTTCTTCCTACTAGCCATACGAGTGGCAATACCTCGACTCTGGAGATCTCACATCCCACCGACGAGAGTGGAGTGGGTGACAGCCCTAGACGAAATCTGCCGTATGGAGGAGCTGAGGGCCAGAGACGATGCCAAATACTCGGCATACCACGCTACATGGGAGAGTTGGCTGACGTTCCGCAGATCCCCAAGGTTTGAGGACTGGCTGGTGAACAGTGATATATCTAACTAAACATAAATTTGGGTGTTAAGAAATAGCTTCGGGAATGAAATATTGCCTTTCCTTCTCTCTCCTTTTTCTTTTCCTTTCCTCTCTTCTTTTACTCTACTAACCCCTCACTTGCCCTACATCTCCCCCCCCCTCCCCTTCTATCCTACGAGGCCTAAGGAGAGACCTCTTAAACGCCTCCACGGACCTTCCCCACTTCCCTTACCTAGAATGTTGCACAAATTATACTATAGTTGATTATTAACTCTAATTGAAGTATTTACAGTTGGTGTCTCCGCTATGTCAAGTGTGGGCGGGTATGGCACAAAAAACACCACAAGATAAGAGACTCTTCGTGAAGCAGCACCTTATAGCGAAAAGAGGACAAGACGCGCGATTATATGGTTGCAATGAGGAGTAAATCTCTGCAAAGTTTAATTTGGAAACATGTTCACTACACTGACTGTAAAATATGAAACCTTAATAAAATACATTTTGAATAATAAATTCAGCTGCGGATATGCGGCTGATTTTCTGTCAAAATCTGCACCAATGGTATGGATTTTGACTATTTTTTCGATGTGGAAATACAGCAGAATTTGCCACGGAAATTTCTGCTGTAGACATTACGCAGCATTTCCGCCTCATGTAAACATACCCTAAGTCAGCTTGAGGTATGCTGCCACATGCAGCGTGGCCCCAGTAGTAGTAGTGTCCCCCACAGTGGCCTCAATAGTAATAGTGATCCATATATTAGCCACAGTAGTAATAGTGTCCGCCACAGTGGCCTCACTAGTAATACTATTACTACTGGGGCTGATATAGGGGACACTATTACTAATAATATCCCTTATATCAACCCTAATAGTAACGGTGACCCCCATAGTAGTCCCAGTAGTAATAGAGCCCCCCCCGTTAAACCCATATACTTACCTCCTCCTGGTCTTCAGAGCGCCGCTGCTCCTTTTCTCATTGCTGCTGCTGGTGGAAGCGTGTGCACAAATGAGCACTAATGAGGAGAGTTTAGGGAAGAAAGATCCTAAAAGCACACATTGCCGTCGGTGTGTGTATCTGGCAGTGGCGCTGCTAAGTGATTACCAGCCACCCCGGCTGCTAGTCACCTTAATGGTGACCAGACGTCCTTAAAGCAGGACAAAGGCGGACAGATGTTCCGAAAGCGGGACTTTCCTGCCTAAGTTGAGATGGTCCCACCTTATATATACTAGTTTATCTACAATTTTACTTTTCTTATACTTATTGTTTGTCTTATATATGCTGCCCACATAGTCTACATCGGAGTTCAGAGAATGCATTCATGTTGCTCTGTGTTCTCAGTGATGGGGAGGCTTATTTACTTATTCCAAGCATCCACTTGTTGCCCAGTGTGGTGAGGCTATATACAGAAGTTTATGAGAAAATACTTCTAAGTGCTTTTTTATGTTCTTTCTATGCATAAAGATATTTTAGTTGGCGGTGGTGTATTATTTACGCAGTGTAGGTAACCACTACGTATCCAGTTGCTTCCTCGGTCTGTTTTCTTTATCCAGAACTTCCTCGACTTCATATACATCATGAATTTCAGAAAAATAATGTTGACATCATGGCCAGTCCTGGAATTAAACTGCGCAATGTTGAAATAATAGCAGGAGAGAGCAATAAAATGCACGGGGACATAGCGCTGGGATGACAACTGTGTAGTACCCCGATGCTGTTAGGATGATGGCACCAGCTCCAGTGTATTGTATGGAAGAACTTCCAGGAGCGCCTCATACATACTTCATAGGTAGACCAAATTGTTGAGACTCCCGTGCTCAAAATGCCCAAAACATTGAATACAGAAAAAAAGTATCATAGAAAGATTTAGCCTAGGTTCACACAGGGTGGATTTGCCGCGGTTCTGCCGCAGCAGATCCGCCCGCAGCAAAATCGCCCGCGGCCGCTAATCTTGGGATTAGCCAGCCATGTGGACGAGGTTTCTCAGAAACCTCATCCACACGGGACGGCTAATCCGCTGCGGTAAATCCAGTTGAAACCGAGGCTGCGGCCGCCACAGCCGCGGTTTCAAAAGAAGCAGCATGTCTGTTTACTTTCGGTTTTTTGTTTATTTATGTTACGGCCGCGCTCTCCTCTATGGGAGAGCCGTCCGCAACGGAAAAGCAAGTGGCCGGGCCGCTTCAAAGCCACCACGGCTTAAACCGCGGCGGTTCTCCCGGCGGAAATCTCGCGGTTTTTGCTGCGGCCAAACCGCGAGATTTCTGACAAAAATACGCCCAGTGTGAACCCGGCGTTAGGGTACATTCCCACAGGACGGAAATACTGCAGAATTTCTGCAGCAGAAAATTCCATAGCAAGTTCTGCAGCATTTCCGCATCCAAAACAGGGTCAAAATCCGAGCTGTCAGTGCAGATTGTGACTTGAAATCAACTCTGTATCCGCAGCTGATTTCATAAGATTCAGCCCTCCTCTTCACCTCCGAAGTCTTCACATTGTCAGTGCATCCTGGCACTTGGCGACCTATAGTGTTCGTCATGGCACTCACTACAGGCCACCAGGCACCAGATGCCAGGAAGTGCTGTTTAGGATACGGAGATGCCACGGAATTTCCGTCCCGTGGGAACATACCCTCATATCTCTTATTTTATGCCTTCCAGATTATGGTTTGGAAACAGGCATATAAAATATTGATGAAGACTGTCGTAAGATGAAGGGCAATAAGGCAATGTTCAGACTTTGCCTCTTTTTTACAGGTGTACCTATTGTTAACATGACTGGTGCATCGTGATAACCCAGTTTACAGCATTGTAGTACATTGTAGTTAAGTTATCGGAATGCATTAAATGTCACGCTAACGTTGGTACATTTGGTATACATGCCAGGAAAACTCCTGACGCATATGTTGAACCAATCCATAGTCCTCCCTTCTGGCCTCCATCGGGCTGGCATACTTTTTATGATACTGTATAAGAAAGAGCAGCAGACTGTGTTTTCCTTTACAGTGAGTGACCATAAAAAAAAACCACAAAAAGGCTATGGCATCTTTCAAAAATGGATGTAAACCAAAGAAAGACCAAACTGACCTCTCCGACTCCTGAAAGAAGTATTCTTATCTCGGCTTCATAGCTGAGATGGGAAACTGCTGCTGTAGTTGTCAGCCGGCAGCCGGAGCCTACGGAGTTGACCCATTGCTTCAGTGCGTTTCTGTAGCTCTCATTGAATTGAATAGGAGCTACGGAAACAGTGTTGCATAGCGTGCTATACTGTTTCTGTAGCTCTGAGAATAATGGAAACTGTAGTGCACTGTGCTACAATGTTTCCGTAGCTCCCATTCACTTCAATAAGACCTATGGAAAACGTGCTGGCTAAGCACTCAGATGTTTTCGACATGTGATAAGAAATAAAGGGCCAGGTTTTTCCATTTTGGCCATGAAAAGCTGAAATGGGAATGCCCCCTTAAAGGCTATGGTTCTGTTCAGCGTTCTGTCTGAATACATTTTTGGTGATTCAGACAGAAAGCCATAGTGTAGTGATTATGCTGTGTGAAAGAAGTCTAATTTACACTATATCCCGAATATTAGCCTCCTATTGTCTCTTTCAGCAGCTCTGTGTTTGGACCAGATGAGCCTGGAGATGCATGAAGTTAAAGTGAACACAATCATGTCCTGGGGCCGGAGGAGGCAGTTATACTAACTGCTGTTGGTCTTCTGTGCTGAGGCCTCACCAATCAGCTGACTCTGGGTCCCATTTTCAGCCATTCAAGATGCCTTATGCAATCTTAAATCTACCTAACCCCCAGTGTATTGGTATTAGTAGACTACCAATGCTCTATACCTGCTCTCTGATTGACCAGCACTGCTCATGTAATTAGTGCTGACCAATTTTAGAGCAGTGCACAGTGCACATTAGGAAGGTAGAAAACTGCAGCTACCATCTTAATGTTAGGGTGTGCTGCTGGGATCTATTGTACTACATGGTTTCCAGTAGCTCAGCTCCAAAGGTGGGGCTGATTGAGCTGGCTTGGTATGGATTGCTTCAGCCAGCCAATCCCCCAGGTCTGCTGCTCATATATACCAGCTCCTATGCTAGAGGCTGCTGGTTTTTCCTTTGTTTGTTCAGTGTGTTTAGGTGTGTACAGTGACATTTTCCTGTATGTCTATGCTGGTTTCTGTACATGTATCTGTATACTGTGTAACTGTATCTAGCTGGTAATCATTTATCATTAGGATTAGGTAGATCCTGTTGGGACGATCACCCCACATGCAGACAGGTTTCCTGGGGTTAATTGTCTTATTAGAGGGACTCTTGAGACAACGAGGACCCTTGAAGTGGGCTTCCAGGCTTAAGTACCTTGGGCAAAATACAAACTGATACCTTATACATTCTATAGTTCTTCCATCTAGCTATGTGTGCAGGTATGCTGGTGAGTGGTTTGAGCGCTTGTCAGTCTTTGATTTATGTCTATTTAGCTTGGTGAAACATCACTCTTGGAGTTGTGAACACCACAGAAGATGAAGACTTCTGCTTCTTCCCTGGTGTCACAATCATGGTCATCTTCACTCACGCATGTCACCAGCCCTTTTGGATCCATACCTATTCTATCCCAACAATGATGCTTCTCCCAGCATGACTGATGAAGGGGTTTACCCTGAAATGCGTATTTTTTGCTGGCTTTTATTCACTAAATAATAGAGAAATTGGATATTTCATCCTATCGCCTCACCACTTTTATTTGAGAGTTGCGCCAAGACACCATTTTCTGTTTTTCCACAAATCAGGGCAACCACTTCAGGAAGAACCACAATTTTAAACCCCAAGACACATATGTATTTTCAACATATATGAATGCTATGTGCACAAAGATCACATGCATGCCCTGGAAAACCAAAAACATGCTACCGGCTGATAGTGGCATGGTGAATTGATTTCCATCCAACAGCTGAACTTTAGAGGTAGAGAAACATCTGTCTTGGTCACCAAGAAAGCTTGTTCTATTCCTGTTCTGACATAAAAGGGTTCTTCAGTCTGATTCCATATGAATATTTTGCCATGCTCCATCTGACTCTGTAAGTCCATGAGTGTTTCGCCCATAGAAGTAATGAATATCTTGGTGAACACACAGTCTGATGGAGCCGGTATGGCTCCTTATTATGGAGTCGGTGAAGGCTATATGCACTGTTGAACAGGCTCGCTGTGTGCATGAGCCCGAAGGCTTATTAGCAGTTATTTCTAGGAGAAAACAAACTAAAAATGGATAAACAGAGCGGCGGCTAAGAACATGAGAAGAGGCTATATTTACTTACAGACAGAGGGTGGCCTACTGGCCTATATTTATATCTGTACTAGACACACTCCGTGACTATATTTTGGGGTTATGGTTTGGCTTGGTGCAGGGTTCCACATGATCTTCACAGTTTTTCCACCTCTGCTATACTCTATATTTATCAGTATTAAGGGGGAAGCAGTTTAACCCTTAACCATCCCTTGTCCAACCAGGTATGAAAGAAACTTATGTTCTTTTATTAACATTTTTTTTCATTTTTTAACGCTAGTTGAAGTCCTTAAGGATGTGGAATATCTTGTTCTTCAGGACACAGTGATTTTATGTAAACATTTTCATCCCCCCTACATCTGTGAATCAGAACTTTTTTATTTTTCCATTGACGTAGCCATACGAGGCTTGTTTTCTACAGGGGAAGTTATATATTTTTTTTCATTTAGGGTAACATATATATTATTAACTTTTATTTATTTACTGGTTTTGAGGGAGAAGTTATTTGCAGCGTGTTGCAAGGTTGTTGGTTCTTCAGCCAGTTTCTAGTGCCGTTTTTGTAAATTTCCTCTTATGAATTTTGATGGATAGAGGCTCTGATCACAGGAGTCATGGATAAACTGTTTTGGATTCCTTCTTTTCCCAGGTCACAACTTAAAAGGAAATGTATATTACAGGAATAAACATATGACAGTAATCACTGACTACTTCAGGAGGGTCAAAGATTTAGTGATTATTCCGATTGCCAGATTGGAGTCGATAAGGAATTTTTCCCCTTGGGGAATATTAGCTTCTACCTCAGTGGGGCTTTTTTGCCTTCCTCTGGATCAACATTAGGGGGGTTAATAGGCTGAACCGGATGGACATATGAGTTTTTCAGCCAACATACTATGTTACTGTATAAGTATTATCAACACTTGAACAGCACACATTAATAGGAATGGCAAATATACTGCTGCTCTTTTACCACAATGTGTGAGACTATGTGATAATCGCACTGTAGGTATTTTACAAATGTTGTCCTTGATTAAAAGAGACTCTGTCACCTCCTTTTAGTCCTATTAGCTAAGCTTATAGGCTGAAAGTAGGAGACCCAAGTCTGGGGATATACATATTATACTTACCTTCTCCGCAGTTCCCCTGATGAGAGAGCTGAAAGCCACCAGTCATTGCATTGAGTGGCACTGCTAAGTAGCCTGTCTGTTAAAAAATTAGAACCTATGGACTTCTTAGCAGTGCTCAATGCATGCAGTGGCTGCTTTCAGCGCTGACATCGGGGGGATGATAGAGGAGGTAAGTATAACACTTACATCCCCTGACTCAGCGAGTCACCCACTTTCAGCCCATAAGCATACGCCCCGTTTTTCGGCTTTCGCACGCAAAGAGGAACACATTCAGGCCCATTAAAGTGGTGCACAAATATGCAGTGAATGCACAGGTTTCCTGAATATTTGCACTGGGCCATTCCCTGCAATGGCTTATTGCAGTCTGTAATACCAAAATAGATCATGCCACATATGATTTCACGTAATTGTACATAGCGTGAAAATATACATTCAGGTGAACGAATCCATTAAATTCAATGGGTCCTATTCACTGTGTATTACGTGGTAAGGAATCCCAAGTTGTGTGTTCGCACACCTTAGTTGGAGCACTAGCTTTGTATTCAGCTGCAATTTGGTTGATTATGTTTGTATGGTGTGTGTGTGTAATAGAGTCCTTCGACATTTGGTCAACTGCACATTTACAAGACAGAAGACTATAATATATACAGGACAGTATATATTTTTAATCACATATTTTTGTGCTGTGTAATTATTATACCATTCACATAAGCTTTTTAAAGTAAGTAAACAAATTCTGATCCAAGAAGATGGAACAAATGTGTTATATTGTTGCAACGACTAAACTGGATAAGAACGAAGGTACTTCCAGCACTTCTCTGTGAGAATACAAATGTATCAGAAATATCACAGCACATACATTAAAAGAGTTGTCTCATCATAAACAGCACCTTTAATATGGATAGGAGAAAATATGTGGAATGAGCAAGAATTAAAAGCCAAGACAGACTCCCTGTACATACAGCTGTTTAAGGGTGTTTGATTTTCATCAGGACACAGAAATAATTTTTGCTTTGCTATTTGCGAGGCCTGCGATTTGGGTCAGAAACGCTATCTTTTCTGCTTAGGGAGAGCACTTAGATGGTGAGCGAGGAGACTCAAATGGCCATGCTCGCTCCTCTGGGCAATATGCAAATAAGGTAAATGGAATAAAACATCCACAGAACCAGCTATTGGAAGGCAGCATTCCCTCATACTAATGTTATAAACGCCTCATGAGAATGCCCAAGAACTAAAAGCCAAGACAAACTCCATGCGCATACAGCTGATTCACAACCTTTGTCCTTTATCAGTCTACATTAGAGGCATGGATTTGATAATGAGAAGCCTGGGATGGGGGGTCAGAGACACTATCTTTTCAACTTAGGGAGAGCACCTAGATTGTGAGTGAGGAGATTCAAATGGCCGTGCTTACTCCTCTGTGTAATATGCAAATAAGGGAAATGGAATAAAACATCCACAGTACCAGCTGTTGGAAGGCAGCATTCCCTCATACTAATGTTATAAACGCCTCATGAGAATGCCCAAGAATTAAAAGCCAAGACAAACTCCATGCACATGCAGCTGATTCAGAGCCTTTGTCCTTCATCAGTCTACATCAGAAGCATGGATTTGATAATGAGAGGCCTGGGATGGGGGGTCAGAGACATTACCTTTTCTTCTTAGAAGACTCAAATGGCCATGCTCACTCTTCTGGGTAATATGCAAATAAGTAACATGGAATAAAACATCCACAGAGCAATCTGTTGCAAGGCAGCATTCCTTCCTACTAATGTTATACAAGCCTCATGAGAATGACCAAGAATTAAAAGCCAAGACAGACTCTCTGTACATAAAGCTGTTTGAGTTTCATCAGGGCACAGAAATAATTTTTGCTTTGCTAGTTGAGAGGCCTGGGATATGGGTCAGAAACGCTATCTTTTCTCCTTAGGGAGAGCACTTGGATGGTGAGTGAGGAGACACAAAAGGCCATGCTCGCTCCTCTGGGCTATATGCAAATAAGGGAGATGGACTAAAACATCCACAGTACCAGCTGTTGGAAGGCAGCAATCCTGCATACTAATGTTATAAACGCCTCATGAGAATGACCAAGAACTAAAAGCCAAGACAAACTCCATGCACATACAGCTGATTTAGAACATTTGTCCTGTATTAGAGATGAGCGAACGTACTCGTCTGAGCTTGATACTCGTTTGAGTATTAGCATGTTCGAGATGCTCGTTATTCGAAACGAGCACCACGCGATGTTCGAGTTACTTTCACTTTCATCTCTGAGACGTTAGCGCGCTTTTCTGGCCAATAGAAAGACAGGGAAGGCATTACAATTTCCCCCTGCGATGTTCAAGCCCTATACCACCCCCCTGCAGTGAGTGGCTGGCGAGATCAGGTGTCACCCGAGTATATAAATCGGCCCCTCCCGCGGCTCGCCACAGATGCATTCTGACATAGTTCAGGGAAAGTGCTGTCTTGCTGGAGTTGCTATAGGGAGAGTGTTAGGAGTTATTTTAGGCTTCAAGAACCACAAAGGTCCTTCTTAGGGCCACATCTAACCGTGTGCAGTAGTGTGGAGGCTGCTTTTTGCAGTGTTGGACATTTTTTTTTTTTTGTATATCGGCCGTGCAGAGCATTGCGTCCTGCAGTAATTTTACATTGTCCAGGGGCAGTAGTGGTGAGGCAGGGACAGAAGACATATTTAGTGTGTATAGGCAGTGGGCCTTTCCAAAAACATTTGGGAAAAAAAATCTATTTGGGCTGCCTGTGACCGTCCTCTGTGTACTGGGTCTCTGCTGGGGGTATTTGTCCTAATTCATACGCAGCCAGCTAAGTGTTACAGCAGGCTTGCGCAAAATTCTTTCCTGGCTCTGTGTTCGCTGTTACATCACCGCTGTATTCCTGTCCACAGTGAAACAGTCTGCAGTAATTTTACATTGTCCAGGGCCAGTAGTGGTGAGGCAGGGACAGAAGACATATTTAGTGTATATAGGCAGTGGGCCTTTGCAAAAACATTTGGGAAAAAAAATCTATTTGTGCTGCCTGTGACCGTCCTCAGTGTACTGGGTCTCTGCTGGGGGTAGTTGTCCTAATTCATACGCAGCCAGCTAAGTGTTATAGCAGGCTTGCGCAAAATTCTTTCCTGGCTCTGCTGTGCGTTCCGTAAGCGAAGTCAGCCTCCAACCACAGGCCAATAAGCGGCACATTTAATTACAGCGTTCTGTTTCTGCACTACTGGTAATACACCATGCTGAGGGGTAGGGGTAGGCCTAGAGGACGTGGATGCGGCCGAGGACGCGGAGGCCCAAGTCAGGGTGTGGGCACAGGCCGAGCTCCTGATCCAGGTGTATCGCAGCCGACTGCTGCGGGATTAGGAGAGAGGCACGTTTCTGGCATCCCCACATTCATCTCACAATTAATGGGTCCACGCGGTAGACCTTTATTAGAAAATGAGCAGTGTGAGTAGGTCCTGTCGTGGATGGCAGAAAGTGCATCCAGCAATCTATCGACCACCCAGACTTCTGCGCCGTCCACTGCTGCAACTCTGAATCCTCTGGCTGCTGCTCCTCCTTTCTCCCAGCCTCCTCACTCCATTACAATGACACATTCTGAGGAGCAGGCAGACTCCCAGGAACAGTTCTCGGGCCCCTGCCCAGAATGGGCAGCAGTGGTTCCGAATCCTCTCCCACTGGAGGAGTTTGTCGTGACCGATGCCCAACCTTTGGAAAGTTCCCGGGGTCCGGGGGATGAGGCTAGGGACTTCCGGCAACTGTCTCAAGAGCTTTCAGTGGGTGAGGAGGACGATGACGATGAGACACAGTTGTCTATCAGTGAGGAAGTAGTAAGGGCAGTAAGTCCGAGGGAGGAGCGCACAGAGGATTCGGAGGAAGAGCAGCAGGACGATGAGGTGACTGACCCCACCTGGTTTGCTACGCCTATTGAGGACAGGTCTTCAGAGGGGGAGGCAAGGGCAGCAGCAGGGCAGGTTGGAAGAGGCAGTGCGGTGGCCAGGGGTAGAGGCAGGGCCAGACCGAATAATCCACCAACTGTTTTCCAAAGCGCCCCCTCGCGCCATGCCACCCTGCAGAGGCCGAGGTGCTCAAAGGTCTGGCAGTTTTTCACTGAGAGTGCAGACGACCGACGAACAGTGGTGTGCAACCTGTGTCGCGCCAAGATCAGCCGGGGAGCCACCAGCACCAGCATGCGCAGACATATGATGGCCAAGCACCCCACAAGGTGGGACGAAGGCCGTTCACCGCCTCCGATTTGCACCGCTGCCTCTCCCCCTGTGCCCCAACCTGCCACTGAGATCCAACCCCCCTCTCAGGACACAGGCACTACCGTCTCCCGGCCTGCACCCACACCCTCACCTCCGCTGTCCTCAGCCCCATCCACCAATGTCTGTCAGTGCACCGTCCAGCCGTGGCTAGCGCAAGTGTTGGAGCGCAAGCGCAAGTACGCCGCCACGCACCCGCACGCTCAAGCGTTAAACGTGCACATAGCCAAATTTATCAGCCTGGACATGCTGCCGTATAGGCTTGTGGAAACGGAGGCTTTCAAAGGTATGATGGTGGCGGCCCCGCGCTACTCAGTTCCCAGTCGCCACTACTTTTCCCGATGTGCCGTCCCAGCCCTGCACGACCACGTCTCCCGCAACATTGTATGCGATCTCACCAACGCGGTTACTGCCAAGGTTCACTTAACAATGGACACGTGGACAAGCACAGGCGGGCAGGGCCACTATATCTCCCTGACGGCACATTGGGTGAATTTAGTGGAGGCTGGGACAGAGTCAGAGCCTGGGACCGCTCACGTCCTACCCACCCCCAGAATTGCGGGCCCCAGCTCGGTGGTGGTATCTGTGGCGGTGTATGCTTCCTCCACTAAACCACCCTCCTCCTCCTCCGCAACCTCTGTCTCACAATCAAGATGTGTCAGCAGCAGCACGTCGGCAGCAGTCGGTGTCGCGCGGCGTGGCAGCACAGCGGTGGGCACGCGTCAGCAGGCCGTGCTGAAACTACTCAGCTTAGGAGATAAGAGGCACACGGCCCACGAACTGCTGCAGGGTCTGACAGAGCAGACCGACCGCTGGCTTGCGCCGCTGAGCCTCCAACCGGGCATGGTCGTGTGTGACAACGGCCGTAACCTGGTGGCGGCTCTGCAGTTCGGCAGCCTCACGCACGTGCCATGCCTGGCCCACGTCTTTAATTTGGTGGTTCAGCGCTTTCTGAAAAGCTACCCACGCTTGTCAGACCTGCTCGGAAAGGTGCGCCGGCTCTGCGCCCATTTCCGCAAGTCCCACACGGACGCTGCCACCCTGCGCATCCTGCAACATCGGTTTAATCTGCCAGTGCACCGACTGCTGTGCGACGTGCCCACACGGTGGAACTCTACGCTCCACATGTTGGCCAGGCTCTATGAGCAGCGTAGAGCTATAGTGGAATACCAACTCCAACATGGGCGGCGCAGTGGGAGTCAGCCTCCTCAATTCTTTACAGAAGAGTGGGCCTGGTTGGCAGACATCTGCCAGGTCCTTGGAAACTTTGAGGAGTCTACCCAGATGGTGAGCGGGGATGCTGCAATCATTAGCGTCACCATTCCTCTGCTATGCCTCTTGAGAAGTTCCCTGCAAAGCATAAAGGCAGACGCTTTGCGCTCGGAAACAGAGCCGGGGGAAGACAGTATGTCGCTGGATAGTCAGAGCACCCTCCTGTCTATATCTCAGCGTGTTGAGGAAGAGGAGGAGCATGAGGAGGATGAGGAGGAGGGGGAAGAGACAGCTTGGCCCACTGCTGAGGGTACCCATGCTGCTTTCCTGTCATCCTTTCAGCGTGCATGGCCAGAGGAGGAGGAGGAGGAGGAGGATCCTGGAAGTGATCTTCCTAGTGAGGACAGCCATGTGTTGCATACAGGTACCCTGGCACACATGGCGGACTTGATGTTAGGATGCCTTTCTCGTGACCCTCGCGTTACACGCATTCTAGCCACTACGGATTACTGGGTGTACACACTGCTCGACCCATGGTATAAGGAGAACCTTTCCACTCTGATACCCGAAGAGAAAAGGGGTTCGAGAGTGATGCTATACCACAGGACCCTGGCGGACAAGCTGATGGTAAAATTCCCATCCGACAGCGCTAGTGGCAGAAGGCGCAGTTCCGAGGGCCAGGTAGCAGGGGAGGCGCGGAGATCAGGCAGCATGTACAGCACAGGCAGAAGAACACTCTCTAAGGCCTTTGACAGCTTTCTGGCTCCCCAGCAAGACTGTGTCACCGTTCCCACATCAAGGCTGAGTCGGCCGGAGCACTGTAAAAGGATGGTGAGGGAGTACGTAGCCGATCGCACGACCGTCCTCCGTGACGCCTCTGCCCCCTACAACTACTGGGTGTCGAAGCTGGACACGTGGCCTGAACTCGCGCTGTATGCCCTGGAGGTGCTTGCTTGTCCTGCGGCTAGCGTCTGGTCAGAGAGGCTGTTTAGTGTGGCTGGGGGAATCATCACAGATAAGCGTACCTGCCTGTCAACCGACAGTGCCGACAGGCTTACACTCATCAAGATGAACAAAGCCTGGATTTCCCCAGACTTCTCTTCTCCACCAGCGGACAGCAGCGATACCTAAGCAATACGTAGGCTGCACCCGCGGATGGAAGCATCGTTCTCTATCACCATCAAAAACGGGGACATTTTTGCTTAATTAATTTGTGTATAATATTCATCCTCCTCCTCCTGCTCCTCCTCCTGAAACCTCACATAATCACGCCGAACGGGCAATTTTTCTTAGGACCACAAGGCTCAGTCATATAATTTTTGTAAACAATTTTTATACGTTTCAATGCTCATTAAAGCGTTGAAACTTGCACCTGAACCAATTTTTATTTTAACTGGGCTGCCTCCAGGCCTAGTTACAAATTAAGCCACATTAACCAAAGCGATTAATGGGTTTCACCTGCCCTCTTGGTTGGGCATGGGCAATTTTTCTGAGGTACATTAGTACTGTTGGTACACCAATTTTTGGGGGCCCTCACCTACAGTGTAATCCAATTAATTTTTTGCCCACCTGCATTAAAGCTGACGTTACCTCAGCTGTGCTGGGCACGGCAGTGGGATATATTTATGTACCGCCGGTGGGTTCCAGGGAGCCACCCATGCTGTCAGTCCACACGGAGTTGTAACTGCATGTGTCCACTTCTAAAGAACCCCAGTCTGACTGGGGCATGCAGTGTGGGCCGAAGCCCACCTGCATTAAACATGACATTACCTCAGCTGTGATGGGCAATGCAATGGGATATATTTATGTGCCGCCGGTGGCTTCCTGGCACCCACCCATGCTGTCGGTCCACAGGGACTTCACAATAGGGAGTTGGACCTGCCTGTGTCTATGAATTAAAAACCCTGGTCAGGTTGGGGCATGCAGTGTGGGCCGAAGCCCACCAGCATTTAATCTGACGTTAGTTCTGCTGTCCAGGGCACTGCAATGGGATACATTTATGTACAGCCGGTGGGTTCCAGGGAGCCACCCATGCTGTGGGTGCACACGGAATTCCCATTGCGGAGTTGTACCTGCCTGTGACTATTTATAAAAAAAACGCGGTCTGACTGGGGCATGCAGACACCTTGACAGAATGAATAGTGTGTGGCACATAGGTTCCCCATTGCTATGCCCACGTGTGCAGCTCCTGATGGCGGTGGCACAGGATTATATTTCTCACTGCTTCTGTACAGCATTGTGGGCTATCATCCTGCCCCTTTTAAAGAGGGTCACTGCCTAGCCGTGCCAACCCTCTGCGGTGTGTGCCTGCGGTTCCTCCTCATGGCAGACGCACTTATAAATAGAAATGAGGGTGGCGTGGCATGAGGGCAGCTGAAGGCTGCGCAGGTCCACTTTGGTGTGTGCTGTGGACACTGGGTCGTGCAGGGGGGGGGGGGGGTTGGGCAGCATGTAACCCAGGAGAAGTGGCAGCGGAGTGTCATGCAGGCAGTGATTGTGCTTTGTTGGAGGTAGTGTGGTGCTTAGCTAAGGTATGCATTGCTAATGAGGGCTTTTCAGAAGTAAAAATTGTTTGGAGGGGGGGGCCCACTCTTGCCGCTATTGTGACTTAATAGTGGGACCTGGGAACTTGAGATGCAGCCCAACATGTAGCCCCTCGCCTGCCCTATCCGTTGCTGTGTCGTTCCCATCACTTTCTTGAATTGCCCAGATTTTCACAAATGGAAACTTTAGCGAGCATCGCGGATATACAAAAATGCTCGGGTCGCCCATTGACTTCAATGGGGTTCGTTATTCGAAACAAACCCTCAAGCATCGCGAAATTTTCGTCTCGAGTAACGAGCACCCGAGCATTTTGGTGCTCACTCATCTCTATCCTTTATCAGTCTACATTAGACACATGGATTTGCTAATAACAGGCCTGGGTTGGGGGGGGGTCAAAGACATTATCTTTTCATCTTAGGGAGAGCACCTAGATTGTGAGTGAGGAGACTCAAATGGCCATGCTCACTATTCTGGGTAATATGCAAATAAGTAAGATGGAATAAAACATCCACAGTGCAATCTGTTGCAAGGCAGCATTCCTTCATACTAGGGTTAGACAAGCCTCATGAGAATGACTAGGAATTAAAAGCCAAGCCAGACTACATGTACATACAGCTGTTTCAGGGTGTTTGGCCTTTATCAGTCTACAGTAAGCATATGACTTTGCTGCTCAGAGGCCTGGGATGTGGGTCAGAAATGCTATCTTTTCTCCTTAGGGAGAGCACCTAGATTGTGTGTGAGAACACTCAAATGGCCGTGCTCGCTCTTCTGTGTAGTATGCAAATAAGGACAATGAACTAAAACATCCACAGTGCACTCTGTTGGAAGGCAGCATTCTTTCAATCAATGTTATACAAGCCTCGCGAGAATGGCCAGGAATTAAAAGCCAAGACAGACTCCCTGTACATACAGCTGTTTCAGGGTGTTTGTTTTTCATCAGACTACAGTAGGAATCTGGCTTTGCTACAGAGATGCCTAGGATAGGGGGGACAGAAACACTATCTTTTCTTTTTAGGGAGAGCACCTAGATTGTGAGTGAGGAGACTTAAATGGCCATGCTCACTCTTCTGGGTAATATGCAAATAAGTAAGATGGAATAAAACCTCCATAGTGCAATCTGTTGCAAGGCTGCATTCCTTCATACTAATATGAGACAAGCCTCATGAGAATGACTAGGAATTAACAGCCAAGACAGACTACATGTACGTACAGCTGTTTCAGGGTGTTTGTCCTTTAGCAGTCTACAGTAGGAGTATGACTTTGCTGCTCAGAGGCCTGGGATGTGGGTCAGAAATGTTATCTTTTCTCCTTGGGGAGAGCACCTAGATTGGGAGTAAGAAGACTCAAATGGCCCTGCTCACTCCTCTGTGTAATATGCAAATAAGGAAGATGAAATAAAACATCCACAGTGCTCTTTGTTGGAAGGCAGCATTCTTTCAAACCAATTTTATACAAGCCTCATGTGAATGACCAGGAATTAAAAGCCAAGACAGAATCCCTGTACATACAGCTGTTTCAGGGTGTTTATTTTTCATCAGACTACAGTAGGAATCTGGCTTTGCTACAGAGATGCCTAGGATGGGGGGAACAGAAACACTATCTTTTCTTTTTAGGGAGAGCACCTAGACGGTGAGTGAGGAGACTCAAATGGCCATGCTCACTCTTCCGGACAATATGCAAATGAGTAAGATGTAATAAATCATCCACAGTGCCACCTGTTGGAAGGCAACATTCCTTTATACTAATGTTATACAAGCCTCATGAGAATGACCAAGAAGTAAAAGCCAAGACAGATTACCTGTACATACAGCTGTTTAAGGGTGTTTGATTTTCATCAGGGCACAGAAGTAATTTTTGCTTTGCTATTTGAGAGGCCTGGGATGTTGGTCAGAAATGCTATCTTTTCTCCTAAGGCAGAGCACTTAGATGGTGAGTGAGGAGACTCAAATGGCCATGCTCGCTCCTCTGGACAATATGCAAATAAGGGAGATGGAATAAAACATCCACAGAACCAGCTGTTGGAAGGCAGCATTCCCTCATACTAATGTTATAAACACCTCATGAGAATGACCGAGAACTAAAAGCCAAGACAAACTCCATGCACATACAGCTAATTCAGAGCCTTTGTCCTTCATCAGTCTACATCAAAAGCATGGATTTGATAATGAGAGGCCTGGGATGGGGGGTCAGAGACATTATCTTTTCTTCTTAGGGAGAGCACCTAGATTGTGTGTGAGAAGACTCAAATGGCCATGCTCACTCTTCTGGGTAATATGCAAATAAGTAAGATGGAATAAAACATTCACAGTGCAATCCGTTGCAAGGCAGCATCCCTTCATACTAATATTATGCAAGTCTCATGAGAATGACCAAGCATTAAAAGCCAAGACAGACTCCCTGTACATAAAGCTGTTTGATTTTCATCAGGGCACAGAAGGAATTTTTGCGGTGCTAGTTGAGAGGCCTGGGATGTGGATCAGAAACGCTATCTTTTCTCCGTAGGGAGAGCACCTAGATGATGAGTGAGGAGACTCAAATGGCCATGCTTGCTCCTCTTGGTAATGTGCAAATAAGGCAGATGGAATAAAAGGATCGCTGTGGATCAAGGGGGATATGTGTCACAGAAGCCCCCTCCTAATAGTGATATCTCACACAGTTCCATCACCTATATCCGTGATGGTGAACCTTTTAGAGACCGAGTGCCCAAACTGCAACCAAAAACCCACTTATTTATCGCAAAGGGCCAACACATTAGGGGTCGGGGCTTATCACGACGTATGATTTTACCCCGATCGTTCTAAATAGGATAGGGCGCCTTCAAAGTAGACTGCATGCAGATTTGACTGCTTTTTGGACACGGAAATACTGCAGAATGTCCTCAGCGGAAATTTCTATGAAAAATTCTGCAGCATTTCCGCATCCAAAAAGCAGTCAAAATCTGCACACTGTCTATTTTGAAACAGCTCTGCCATCCCACAGTGGCCCCAGTGTAATAGTGACATCCCATAGCGGTCCCCAGTAGTAATAGTGACATCCCATAGCGGCCCCCAGTAGTAATAGTGACATCCCATAGTGGCCCGCAATAATAGTGACATCCCACACTGGCCCCAGTATAATAGTGACATCCCACAGCTGCCCCCAGTAGTAATAGTAACATCCCATAGCTGCCCCCAGTAATAATAGTGACATCCCATAGCAGCCCCGAATAGTAATAGTGACACTCCACAGCAGCCCCCAGTAATAGTGACACCCACAGCAGCCCCCAGTGATAGTGACACCCACAGCGGCCCCCAGTAATACTGACACCCCACAGCGGCCACCAGTAATAGTGACATCCCACAGTGGCCCACAGTAACAGTGACACCCCACAGCAGTCCCCAGTAATAGTGACACCCCCACAGCGGGCCTCAGTAATAGTGACACCGCACAGCGGGCCCCAGTAATAGTGACAACCACAGTAGCCCCCCTTCCCTCACTCACTTACAGTTGTGGTCCTACTGCACCTCAGGCTCTGCCGCCGCAGCTCCCAGGGTCGGACCTGTCCTGGAGACTGCTGGGCAGGCTCTGCGCTACCTGTGCCGCCGCTCTTAGCCTCGCTGGCCGGCGCTCACTGCCTTGGGCCCGCCGCTCTCAGCCTTGCCGCAGTCCTCCGCCCCCAGCCAATCAGAAGCTGGGGGCATGAATCAGTTGGGAGACAGGTGTATTATGTCGCCACCCCTTACTTCCGGTGGCAACATAATACACTAATAGGATCCCAGCTGCACACTGACGTCACAGTGTGCAGCGGGATCAGCGCTGCTAGAAGCACAGCTGAGTGAATGCCAGCAGGAGAGCCGTGGCCCCTCCCGGTATTCAGAAGTGGTGAGTGGCCGATGGCGGCGCGTGCCAGTAGGGAGGGCTCCGCGTGCCGCCTCTGGGACGCGTGCCAAAGGTTCGCCACCACTGACCTATATGAACAATAAAGAGAAAAAACTTCTAAGAGTATACCGGACCTGCAGGACCTGCGTGAGATATCACTATTAGAAGTGGGCTTCTGTGACATATATACACCTCCTCCAAAGTAAGTGTCACTAAGATCCACAGGGTTCTTTATGTGAAACTCTGTTTCTGTACTGTTCCACAACGATCCTAGGAGCGCAGGGTTTTTTTTACATTCTTTTCTTTTCTCCTAGCACCTTTAATATGGGAGTCACAATGGTGATCAGCTGATGGGTTTAGCTTCTGAGACCTGCTGAAAGGGCTGGTGCTTGTTAGTGTCTGTCAGGTCTAGCCTATTAACCCGATAAGGACCAAGCGCTGTAAATTTACGACACTTGATCCTGGGTGAAGAAGAACAATGTTGAGCGCCATCTTGTGCTTCAATGACACTATCTTCTGTGGTGGCATAGTGTAAATCAGGCAATATAACAGGGTCCAATAACCTCACCTGTCTTCTGTGCATCACATACCACATCCTAGCCACAAAGGAAGGGTTGGATAAGGGATCTTTTCTACTCTGCATCTTCTTTGGTGCAGGCACACTATCTTGTCCTCCTGGTACTTTCTTCAGGGGCTCAGCGGACTGGAAAATATACAACTGACAGCATTTCAGACACGGACTCACAATTTCTCTAGTTCGGGCAACAAAAATGGCGGAGGCGACTTCACTCCATCCAGGCGGGAATAAGCACAGAAGGGTCTTATCCTGTTCATTAAGCCAAGATAGCTCCTCCCTGCAGCGTCTGAGGAACAGGTCTTAGCGTAGGAGATGGCAGGAATTAGAATAGGACCTCGTCACAGTGGCACTACTGTCTCCCACCCGGAGGGTAACCGAAGAACACATCCCAGCGGCTGAGGGCAGGCTATTAAATGGTGTTGGTTGCTTACTTGGTTCTGTAGTTGTCATGGGTGATGCTGTTCCTTCTTTCCCAGGAAACTGCATATGTAATTAGTCCACACATGGGGAGTAGTGAAAACACACCCTTGCCAGGAACGGTCGACAACAGGAACTTTACTTGAAAATACTTGCATCAATTACAGGAATTTAAATGAGAATAACTGTAGTAAACACATCAGTGCAAGTAGAAACGGTGATGAAGCCAGGGAGGCAGACACAGGATGACACCAGGTCCACAGTCCAAGTTATCTGTGCGGCACTGCTCCTGGAAAAGACACTCCTGAGGAGAACATGAACTCTCTACCGGTCACTCACACGTCTTGTAGGGCTGAAACTCTGCACAGCAGACTTGACATTCAGGAACACTTCAGGGAAGGGGGTCCTAGGGAAAGACTTTTAGGCCACCTCTCCTCTTCCTCCATCTTCACCACATGCAGGTTGAAGGTACCTACATGCGGGCCACACTCCAACAGAATGCTCTCTCTCTCTGACTCCAACAACACTCCAGGCAACCGACCAAAGACCAAAAGCAGAAAAGCTAAAAAAGCCCAATCACGCACCTCACAAACACATTTATATCACAAAGTCACGTGACTTACAAAAGTTATAATTCCAGATATAATCCAGACAGTAACCCATTCAGTACTGTAGCTAGGCAATACACATATTCATGCAACATAAAACGTTACTTGTTACAATACACATAAACACAAGACTACATAGATCATCCAGAACCTTTCAGAAACTTTCATACATGAACTTCTGTACACTACATATGGTGCGGGATTAAAGCATATGTAATGTAGGAATTTTGGTCCACATTAAGAAGAGATTTTTGGATCATCAAGATCTAATCTATTCTTGAGATCTTTATATGTAGTTTCCATCAATTCCAATATGGACTCCAGCTCCTGAATCTGTTTTTTATCTTCCTCCATAGAATCAATTATGTAATTTTTCGAAAGGCGTATACATTGGAATAAGACCCTCTTAGTGACCACTGTAAAAAGGGGTATGGTGGTCACTAAAGAATTAAAATCCCAGTACTGCATTCTAGACAACCAATAATGTTTCCAGAATGTTTTCGCATGAGTAACTTTCTGTTACTTTGTGTATAAACCACCAACTGATTTATGTGTTTGTAAAGTTACATCACGTTCTGTCTTCTAGTGTTCCGTTTCCTTTGTCCATCGCCCCACCAGCAGTAAACACCTATTACTGTTTTTGGCTTTCTCAATTACACGATGCAGTGAAAAATACAGCAATTATCAGCCTGCACATTCTCGCAGCTCCTCCACCAGGAGCCTCAAATAAAAGCCTGTAGTTTTCACCGAACATAAAAACATTAATCTACAGAAGCTATACCACTATGTTATAATCAGAATTCTCCGAAATATGGACTCCCTTCACATGTATAATATTCATACAAATACTACTGTCTGCTTTGAATCCAGAGATAATTGATACTTGCATGCTGCGGTTTCTGCCTTACAAAACACGCAGAAATAACAGCTTTGCTGATGGAAATTCTTACGTGGGGGCATGACGCATACACCAAATAAGGACTTCCTTCCCGATGTCCCAGTATACTTACAGTTCTACAGTTGAAGTAGTTTTGCCTCTTTCTCTTTAGGTTGTCATTTTTATTAATGGGATTACATGCAGCAAGTGCAGTACGTATGTGCTATATAAATGAGTCAAATAAATATGTAATCGCTTGCTTAACATTATTGTCTGGGGCTCCTTATGTAAAGGATTACAATAAAATCTCTCAATTCCTACATTTCCATATATCTAGCTTAGGGTGGTTTCCACACTTGCATTGGGGATTCCGCTTTCCTGCTCTGTTCGGTGAGCAGGAAAGGGGAATCTCCATGACTGAATTGCAGCGCCCCGTACGGACACATGGCATACGCCAAGGAGCTGGAAGGGCAAGGTGCTGGCTTGTCACGGCGGCACTTACCATGCTCCCTCCCGGAGGAACGCACGCAACTAGGGCAGTGCTGGGCCTCTTCCGGACACCACGGGCAATGGGGATGCCCAATAAACAGTAGAACAGGTGAAGGGGTTGTCACGGGTGACGCCACCATTCCGGCACCCACTGGCATGAACATTGGCGGGGAAATAATTGTGCCACAGACAGTGATAGAGTACCTCAGGTCCCTGGGAACAGTCAGGGCCTGGAATAACTTTACTTGAATAAACACTCCAACAATACAAGGCAAAAATAGACAGTATTCCAAGTGCAGGTAGCGTTATAGATATATACAGACAGACTTGAAGATGAATTCCTCCACACACAACCAGACTTCAGGACGCCTGTGCATATGACAATTGAAGACGCGTACCTCCACCCAGCGGTCCTGACTTCAGGACACTTTGGCGTGAGCAATTGAAAGAAGAGTACCTCTGCACTGGGTCTTGTGTAGGAAAACTTAGGACTGGCTCACGCTCACTCTCTCTCTCTGGAGCTCACTTACTGATCATGCTGATCTTTGCATTTGGGAAATCTCTCCTTCATTCTTCACTACATGAGAGCTGAAGGTGCCCCCATGTAGCTGGCACTCTTTAACAGGAACCCAGAAGACATAGAACTGCTTTCCCGCTCTCAAGCACTCATATTTATACCTTCAGGCCCCCTGTCCATGACCATGAATTCGCCGGTGGTAAATCACCAGCGAATCACGCAGGCTGAAGCTTTCCATAGTGTTGCTATGGAAAGCGCCGGCCTCCTGTCCACTAGTGAATTGCCCCGATTTTCAGCGGTCCGCCTATCTGTCAGATAGGCTGACCTGCGGAGAACCGTGTGCCGGCTCCTGCTCCCGGGTGGCAGCTCCCGCGGCGGAGATCCACCGGGGAATACCGCAATGCCCATGGACAGGGACCTCACTCGTACCACGTGACAGGATAGAAATTGATACATTTACAGACAGTCAACTCACACTTTGCAGACATTAACCTCTCATTTGCTGCAGCTGTGCAATACACATAACAGAATGACAAGACAGCTTTGCATAGAGCATCTACATAAGACATACATGTATGACATTATGGAGAGGGCCAGGAAAGCATGTACTGGGCCACTACAGAATGGTTCTGTCTCTGGATGGAACTGAACAGCTACGAACGGACCCCATTGACTATAATGGGGTCCACCCACTTTCTGCTCAGCTGCCCAGTTTTGGGACGGAGGAAAAAGAGCTTTGATGAAGCACTGTTTCTTCCAGTATTTACAGCCCGATTCTGCAATGAAACCTCCAGCCAGAGGTTCCGACGCAGATGTGAAACCACCCTTAGGCCGTCTACATCAAGGATGTTAGGATGTGTGGCATGTAAGCACTGCACTCAGTGATTCGCTGCAATAGTCATCTGTCAGTATAGTTCATTCAGGGTTGGACTGGGAATAAAAATAAAAACTTGTTGACAAATGATTGTAGCCTATCTCTGCGTCGACTGCACTGTGATATTCATGTTGGTCTGAGACATGATGCACCAGCCTCGGCCTTGGCAGTTGAGGGTTAATCATCCATTCCACTGTTTAGCTGCTGGACTAGCTGGGATGATTGACAGCTCAACCAGTCAATCAGGTGCTTTCTTGTGCTACTAACCCCAGCTCCTTTGAACAGAGGTTGCTGGTTATACTGTGTGTACTGGCCATGCTATGCTGAGAAATCTTTAGTGAAGTCCTCAGTTATCCAAGAGTTCAGTATTAGGGATTTAGTTAGCTCAGTACTTTGTATTCACTTAGTATCAGAAGATTAATGTTTTGTGTAGTTGCTGTGAGACAGTCTTAGACTTGACTCCAGTTTCTCTCCGTAGTAACTGTCGCCCTTTTCGCGACGGGTGCTCCGCTTAAAGGACTGGTCCAGTTTGGGCTGTTCTGTAGATCTAATCCGTATAATCCTTTGTACTTTGCTATATTCAGTCCTATTAACTTTATTAAGTATGAAAACACCCATATTGCAAATCACCGGTTTTACTCTACCATTGTATCCAAACCTTGTCATCTCATAGGCCCACACCAGGAGCGTAACTATAGGAGATACAGGGGATGCAGTTGCTCCTGGGCCCAGGACACTTGGGGGCCCATAAGGCCCATATCCTCCATATAGTAAGCCTAATACTATGAATAAAGTATTATAGTTGGGGGCCCTGTTACAGATTTTGCATTGGGGTCCAGGAGCTTCAAGTTACGCCTCTGGCCCACACATATATTTAGTAAGTACATACACAGATTGCGTAATAATAATACTCTTTATTTGTATAGCGCCAACTTATTCTGTAGCGTTTTCAAGCATGGGATAAATGCAAACAATACAACAATTACAATATGAGGTACAATCAGTTTGAAACAAATCTGATTGGGGTGGTACAGAAGCTACAAGGGGAGGGAAGCAAGGCATGGGGAACACAGACAGTGGGGGATTTCAAGTGGAAACCAGTTATTAGAAAGCAAACGGGGTGGGGAGGTAAGGAGGTGCAGGGGTCGAGGTCGTATGTGATAGGCAGGGTGGAAGGTGTGGGAAGCCATAGGGAGGGGCAAGGGACTAGGTCAGAGGATTTGGTATGCCTCCCTGAAGAAGTGTGTTTTTAGGACATGTCTGAAATTCCGTGCATCGGGAATTGTCCGGATGCCTTGGGGTAAAGCATTCCAGAGGATGGGTGCTGCTCTGGTGAAGTCCTGTAGGCGAGCTTGTGAGGTTTGTATTAGAGGGGTGTTTAGTCTAAGTGTGTTAGCAGATTGGAGTGAGCAGGCTGGGTGGTGTACGAACAGGAGGGAGGCGATGTATGGTGGTGTGGCGCCATGCAGAACTTTGTGGGTGAGGTTGAGGAGTTTAAATTTAGTTCTGCAGTGGATGGGCAGCCAATGCAGCAGCTGGCATAGTGCAGAGGCATCTGAGTAACGGCTGGGTAGAAAAATGAGTCTAGCTGCTGCATTTAGTATAGATTGGAGTGGAGCGAGTCTAGTGCGGGGGAGGCCGATGAGTAGCGAGTTGCAGTAGTCGAGTCAGGAGTGGATGGGAGCGAACACGAGTGTCTCTAGTGTGTCTGTGGTGAGGAACAGCCGTATTTTAGCAATATTTCTGAGGTGCATGTGGCATGTTTGGGCCAGAGATTGGATGTGGGAGGTAAAGGAGAGGTCAGAGTCCAGTGCGACCCCAAAGCAGCAGGCATGCCAGACACTGGAATGGTGCCAGACACTGGAATGGAGATGTTGAGGGGAGGTTGGTTGGAAGGCGGAAAGATGAGAAGGTCAGTTTTAGGGCGCCCACCCACTGGCGATTTTTTTTCCCTGCGAAATTCGCAGCATTTTTTTCTCTGCAGGGGTCTATGGGACTTGTAATGTTAAAATCGCGATCGCGCAAAATCGCGATTTCGCGGTAAATTGCGATTTTGCGCGATCGCGATTTTAACATTACAAGTCCCATAGACCCCTGCAGAGAAAAAAATGCTGCGAATTTCGCAGGGAAAAAAATCGCCAGTGGGTGGGCGCCCTTAGAGAGGTTAAGTTTGAGAAAAAGGGAGGACATAGTATTAGAGACAGCGGACAGACAGTCAGTGATATTTTGGAGGAATGGTTCAGAGATCTCATAGGAAGAGGTGTATAGTTGGGTGTCATCAGCGTAGAGATGGTATTGGAGGCCGAATTTGTGGATGGCTTGTCCAATTGGGGCTGTATAGATAGAGGAGAGAAGGGGACCAAGGACCGAGCCCTGGGGTACCCCAACAGCGAGAGAAAGTGGTGAGGAGATAGAGCCAACAAAGGAGACACTGAAAGAGCGGTCAGAGAGGTAGGAGGAGAACCAGAAGAGAGCAGTATCCTTTAGACCAATAGAGCAGAGCAAAGGGAGAAGAAAGTCATGGTCGACAGTGTCAAATGCAGCAGACAGCTCAAAGAGGATTAGTAGGGAGTAGTCACCTCTCGACTTTGCTGTCATTAGGTCATTTGATACTTTTGTGAGGGCAGTTTCGGCCGAGTGTAGAGAGCGGAAACCAGACTGGAGGGGGTTGAGGAGAAAGTTGTTAGAGAGAAAGTGTGTGAGGCCTTCTAGTAATTTGGAGATGGACGGGAGGTTTGAGACGGGTCGGTAGTTGGCGGCATCGGTCGGGTCAAGGGTTGGTTTTTTAAGCAGAGGGGATATGATGGAGTGTTTAAATGAGAAGGGGAAAGTGCCAGAGGTTAGGGAGAGGTTGCAGATTGTGGTGAGTTGATTAATGAGAGCTGGGGAAAGGGACTGGAGGAGGTGAGAGCGAAGAGGATCGCTAGCGCAGGTGGTGGGTCGAGCAGCGGAAAGCAGCCTGGAGACTTTTTCCTCTGTTGTTGGTTCTAACATAGAGAGAGAGAGTAAGTGCTGGATGCAGTGCTGAGGAGACTGATATTGGGGCTAGCCGTGCAGTTTTTGGTGATTTCTTTTTGGATGTTGTCAGTTTTTGTCAATAGATGCTAGGGTGCCTGATGGAAAAAGAGAGGAGGTTGTGATCTGAGAGTGGAAGGAGGGAGTTAGTAAAGTGAGAGGCAGAGCAGAGACAGAGGAAGATTAAATCGAGAGTGTTGCCATCTCTGATAGTGGGGGAGTCAGAGATTAGTGATAGGCCGAGGGAGGAGGTAAGCATTAAAAGCCAGGAGGCAGATGAGGAGATGGGGTGGATAGTAGGGATGTTGAAATCGCCGAGGATGATGGTTGGGATTTCACAGGATAGGAAGTGGGGGAGCCAGGCGGCGAAGTGGTCTAGGAACAGGCGGGTGGGACCTGTCGGCCGGTAAATAACTGCGACACGCAGGGGCAGTGGGCAGAAGAGTCGCAGGGTGTGGACTTCAAATGACTGGAAAGTAAGTGAGGGAGCTGAGGGAATGACTTGGAAGGTACAGTTAGGCGAGAGGATGATGCCTACTCCTCTGCCGTGCCTGTCATTCGATCTGGAGGTGTGGGAGAACCGCATGCCATCATAAGACAATGCAGCGGGGAGGTATAATCAAACTGCTATATCCAGGTTTCGGTGAGCAGGTTAAAGTGTTTGGTGGTGAAGAGGTCATGGATAGTTGGGAGTTTGTTGTATGCGGATTGGGAGTTCCATAGGGTGCATTTTAATGGGCAGGGGGGGGGGCATTTTGGTGGAGAGCAGTACAGGATGGGCCTAGGTTGGGGGATGTGTCCCCTGCAGATAGGAGTAGCAGGGTAGCAAGGGTGAGCACATGGTTGGGGGATTTGTGTGGGTGACTGAAGTGTTTCTTGGTGGTATAGGGGGATTGGAGGCGTCTGAGGACGTTGAAAAGTGCATGGGAGCCGTACCACCACTTACATGCATACACACTCTACGGGTACATATAAACAGAAATACACACTCACTACACATATTAATACCAAACTTACTGCACACACCGATCAGCCATAACCTTAAAACCACTGAAGTTGAAATGGATAAAATTGATTATCTTATCTTGCACCACTCAAGATGTGGGATATATTAGGCAGCAAGTGAAGGTAGTTCTTAAAGTAAATGTATTCCAAGCCAGAAAAATGGCAAAGCAAAAGGATCTAAGCAATATGCATGGAGCGTGAAGGCTAATTTGTCTGGCCTGATCACACAGAAAAATTAATGTTGCACAAATTTCAGTAAAAGTTCCTGCTGGCTATGATAGGAAGGTGTTGGAGAACACAGTGAACTGTGGTTGCCTGTATATTTACCTGTGTAGCTGCAGACTGGTCAGAGCATCCATGCTGACCCCTGTCTATTTCCAAAGTGCCTACAATGAGCATGGGATCATCAGAAATGGACCATGGAGCACTCAAAGTAGGGGGCCTAGTCTGCTATATCACATATCATTTTCTATCATGTGGATAACCAGGTGAGTGTGTTGATTACCTGGTGCAGGTGGTACCAGAATACGCTATGGGAAGCAGGCAAGTTACATGTCGGTAGTATGATATTCCGGGCAATGTTCTGCTAGTAGAACTTGGGTTCGAACCTTCATGTGGATGTTAGTCTGCAACAATGATTAGGTAGGTAAATGTCTAAGTAACATCCACATGAAGGTACATGGCAATGGTATTCTCTAAAGGCAGTAGCCTACTTCAGTAGGATCATGCCCCAGCTGCACGGCAAATAATGTTCAAGAATGATAAAGCATTCAAGGTGTTGACTTGACTTCGCCAGATCTCAATCCAATTCAGGCTGGCTGTCCACAGGTGAGTTGTCATTGCAAGATAAATCACATGCGGAGCTCACATGACACTCTTTCCATAGGAGAACTATGGAAAGCGCAGCCTGACATCCACGAGCAGAGAGTTATAGTGATTTTCCGCTTGCGTGATTAAAAAGTTGCGACATGCTGCGATTTGCCGTGATTCTCCACGGTGAGCCTATAATTAATATATGCTCATCGCGGAGACCTTGTACTACGCCCCCCCCCCCCCCACCTCCCTTGCGGCGGAATATCGCTAGCGATATTCCATCCCGCCCATGGACAGGTGGCCTTAGCATCTATGGGATGTGCTGGAAAACAAGACCAACCTATGGAGGCCCCACAACTAGTTTAACAGGTCTGCTACTCATGTCTAGATGCCAGATACCACAGGATACCCTCAAAAACTTTGGGGTGTCCTTGCCTGAGTAGGTCAAAGCTGTTTTGGCATCTCTTGCAGAAAGCTCCTCAGTTCTTAGTGTCAATCCCTACATGTGCTACTGTGATACCACAAGAGTTTTTCTACCATATCTGGAAAGCTCCTATTGCATTACAGTTGTGTTTGTCAGATGAGTGGCTAAGAGATCACAAGTGGGTTTTACTCAGAAAATTGCTGTGGTATTAACACCATAGGCTGGTTTCACATGGGCAACAAACTCGCGTGATTTTCTCGTGATTCGACAGTGCTACAAATCGCATGTATGTGAAGCCCATACTTTCCAATGGGTTTCTTCATATTAGCAATGTTTTGAAGCCTGCTACATTGCAAGAAAAAAATCATGGGTTGCTAAATATTGCCACGATTTGCGAGGCTTTGTAGCCCATGTTTCCTTATGAAGCCTTCCTATGTGTTGCATTGCACAAAAACGTGGTTTTCGTGCAGTGCAATGCAACTTTTACAGTAGGAAATCCTACTGTAAAAGCCCTAAACTAAGCCCTAGCAGCTGCATAAAAAAAAAATACATCACCTAAGAGGCGCTGTTCAGCTCCGGTGCACATTTCCTCAGGTCCCCGGCAGATTTGCTTGTAGTTTTCCCTCAGTGCTTCTTGGTCAGGAGTTTGAAAAATCCCGCCTCCAGGAAGCGCTGCCTCTAATTGTTTCTTGAGCATGGCGGCTCAGCCAATCAGAGCCAGCGCTGGATAAACCAATCACAGCCATTCAATCCTTCCTGGAGGCTTTTTTTTTTGTTGTTACAAGCTGTTTTATTGGTACTATTTTGGTGTACATACGGCTTTTTGATCACTTTTATTGCATTTTTTGGGAAGCATTTGCCTCAGTTTTTTTTACAGTATTTGCAATGCAGGATAAATAGTGTGCTTAATTTATTTTACAGGTCCTTACGGATATGATGATAATAAATATGTGTTTTATGGCTTTTTAAACATATTTTTATACAATTTGGAAAGTATGCAAAAAAGTTTTTTTTTGTTATTATTTTTTAAGTGTTTTTATTTTACACTTTTTAAAAAATGTTTTTTTTATGCCGCTGTAGGAGAATTAAACCCGCAACTGATTTCATACTATACAGCGCTTCCCCTCACCTCCTCCGAAAGCTTCCTGCTGTCTGAGCGACCCAGCTTCCAGTTTCCAACAGCCTGTAGTGGCCTCACCTGACCAGCATCACCGGACCAGCGGATATGCAGCTGATTTCCAGTCAAAATCCACCCCAATGGTACAGATTTTGACTTATTTTGGATGCAGAAATGCTACAGAATTTGCCGTGGAAATTTCTACTGCGGACATTCCATAGCATTTCCTCCACATGTAAGCATACCCTAAGTCAGCTTGAGGTACGCTGCCAAATGCAGAGTGGCCTCAGTAGTAATAGTGACACCCAGAGGTATAACTTGAAGCTTCTGGGTGCCAATGCAAAATCTGTAACAGGGTCCCCAACTAGAATGCTTTTTTCATACTACTAGGCTTACTATATGGAGAAGATAGTCCTTATGGGCCCCATAGGTGTCCTGGGCCCGGGTGCAACTGCATCACCTGCATCCCCTATGGTTACACCCCTGGTGACACCCATATTGGCCCCAGTAGTAATAGTGTCCCCTAAATCTGCCTCAATAGTAATCGTGACCCCCACAGTGGCAATCAGTAGTCATAGTGTCCCCTACAGTGACCTCGGTAGTGATAGTGTCCCCCACAATGGTATCAATAGTAGTAGTGACCCCCATAGTGGCGCCAGTAGTAATAATGTCCCTCACAGTAGCCCCAGTAGAAATAGTGACCCCAGTAGTAACAGTATCCCCCACAGTGGCCTCAGTAGTAATGCTGATCCCCCAGTAGCGTCAGTAGTAATAGTGACCCCTACAATGGCCTCAGTACCTAATACTAATACTACTAGGGCTGATATAGGGGACACTATTACTAATAGTGTCCCCTATATCAACCCAGTAGTAACAGTGACTCCCACAGTTGCCCCAGTAGTATTAGAGCCCCCTGAAACCAATACCTGCCTTCTCCTCCTGGTCTTCTGAGCACCGGTGCTTCTCCTCTTCTCAGCGCTGCCGTGTGCAGAAGTGCATGCACCCGCAGCAGCACCTCTTACCTTCTCCTCTTCTCCTGCGGAACTAAGGAGAAGAGGTCAGGGGAGAGAGGAAGATCCGGGATGCACACACTGCATTCAGTGTGTGCATCCACTGCAGCACCGTACACAGAGTGATTACCAGCCGGGAAACCTCAGCACCCTGGCTGGTAATCACTTTAATGGTGACCAGATGTTCTGAAAGCCGGACAAAGGCAGGACAAACATCGTGAAAGCGGGACAAATAGCTGTCCCGCCGGTGAC
This sequence comes from Eleutherodactylus coqui, assembly GCF_035609145.1. NCBI lineage: Eukaryota > Metazoa > Chordata > Amphibia > Anura > Eleutherodactylidae > Eleutherodactylus > Eleutherodactylus coqui. Next base: position 185,329,669 of record NC_089843.1, read on the forward strand.
CCGACAGAAAGCGGCACACAATAAATACTAGTATGTATTGTAATTGCATCTTACATCCTTTTGTTGAGGAGCTGCCATCCTATTTGAAAAACTAACATGAAATCTTCTCTGTGTCCCTTTTGCTCTCTATTAGTAGTGGTCGTATACATTGGCCAGACAGAAAAATCAATCCTATTTTCACTAAATTGGATCAGGTAAGTCCAACCTGTGCATGCTACAGAGGTCAAAGTACAGCCAATCAGCAGGCAGGTTGCCTTGATGATGTCACCAAATATATCTTCCATCTTGCATTCAAGCAGCAGTTTCATTGGACACCTGCATCACATGACCTATATATAACATAGACACATTATAACCAGCAGCTATTTTGCGGATGAACACAGGACAGAGAAGCTGCATCACATTTATATGCCTATATAAAACATGGTCTGTTTTTAGGGAGAGATATTCTGCAGTGGATATATTGCTGTGAAAGCTTGTAAACCAGCAGAGAAGTTAGACAAGGTTGTATTGGAGAGAGCAGAGAAAGAAGCTGCATCACATTTATATGCCTATACAAAATGTAGTCTGTACATTGGGAAAGATATTTTGCAAAGAAGACAGACAAACTACACTTTGTCAGATATCATTCAATGTTTTGACTCCAGCCATTACAAATTATTTTACGCAGCTAGCAGTGGGGTGAGGGGAATAAAATTATGCTATGCAAAACAGGGACAGTTTACAAAGATACAAACTATACTTTGTGTCCTTCTGTTCTCACATATCATGCTGCCCAGGGATTACAGCCCATTTAGTTGTTGGGGGGGGGGGGGGGTTGATGAATATAAATCAAAAAGAATACCAAATAGGGAAACAGAAAATACACATAGTGTGTGTCAGCGGCCTCAGATGTTGTTCAAAGTCGTGAGTCTGGCCACTACCAATTATTTGCAGGCCTTACACAGCTACGTGTGGTTTTCTGCAAACTGCAAAGTTAGCTGCAAAGTTATATGAACGTAAAGTAACATTAAACAGTTTGTATTTCAATGAAATTGTACAGATAATGGGTCACATTGAAGGTGGAAATAAATCTGAAATGATTCATCTTTGTCAGATTTTTTAACCTGAGAAAACATGACATTTTACCAGGGGTGTGTAGACACTGTATATGTCCTTTACTGTCCAAATATAGGATCAATCATCTCTACTTGTAGAATCACCTGGTTAAAAACCCAGGATCACCTCAATGTATGTTATTCAGATATGGGAATTAAAGGCGTTGTCCGCCGCCAAAACTGATTTTTTTTTTCCCAATGAATGCCCTGTAGAGGTGAAGCATCACACACTACAGCTTTAACCATAAAAAACGATATTTTCCTCACCTTTTTATTCCTTTTCTTCCCCTTATAAAGTTTGCCTGAAGGATTTTTCAAAGATGGCGCCGCTGGGTAGTTCCCATGATGCACTGCTGCCTCTCTCTCCTCAGTGCGCGCTCCCGATGACACCGGTCACATGACTGGAGGACCAGCATCATGCAAGCTTCACTGCTTTGAATGGAGCCAGCAGCCGGCCGGCCCCATTCAAAGTAATGAGAGAGCAGGGAAAGCAGTGCGATCTGCTCCTACTGCTCTGACAGCAGTAGCAAGAGTTTCCTTTATCTCCCCGGCATGTCACCTCATCACTGGACACTGGGACAGCAGTGTCCCAGTGTCCAGTGATGAGGGGACATGCCAGGGAGATGAAGGAATCTACTGCTACACCTGTCAGAGCAGTAGGAGCAGATCGTGATCTCTAGCAGCACTTTCAATAGCAGACAATCGTCGGCTATTGAAAGTGAAAGTAGCACCAAGCATGCCCTACAAACACACACATACATACATATGCCCACCCCCCTCACAGTGCCCCCTCCACAGTGTCCCCCTCCAGTGCCCAGGCCCCCCCACAGCTCCCCCTTCACAGTGCCCACACACAATGCACCCCCAAAGTGCCCACACACAGTGTCCCCCCACAGTGCCCACACACAATGCACCCCCCCACAATGACCTCCCCACAGTGCCGCCCCACAGTGCACCCTCCACAATGACCCCCCCCCACAGTGCCCTCCACAGTACACCCCTCAGTGCCCCCACCACACACCCTCCACAGTGTCACCCCCCAAAATGCCCCCACCACAGTTCCCCCTGCAGTGTCATCCCCCACAATGCCCCCCCAGTCCCCCCCCCCACAGTGCGCTCTTGCACAGTGTCCCCTCAGTGCCCCCCAAAATGCCCCACCACAGCCCCCCCCTCCCACCCACAATAGACACAGCTCACCTCCTCCCCTCCCTGCACAGGCAGGATTACACCCTGGGATAAATTACTGTGACAGACCCCCTCCACCCCTCCAGCGCGACAAATACTGTCACAGCCCCCCTCCCAACCCACAGCGACAAATTACTGTGACAACACCCCCACCTATGCAAGAAGTCTATGTGACATCACCACCACTTCCACAGCCTCAGGTGATTGATGTATCTTCTTAATGAACAAGAGGTACCTGTATTTGTGAGAGCTGTCAGCACAGATTACTGGTACACTGTATATGGACCTGAGGTGGTTCTATAGACAAGGCACACAGCAGAGAGAAACCTCAATAGTGAAATCTTGGATTGACCCAGCATAAAGACCAAAGTGACTGCCAAAGAAACTAACTGTAGGAGCATCCAACATTGAATTCTGGCACTTCCAACCCCTTTTCACAGGCCTCCTCTGGGTCAGCTGCAACATCAGTCCCATGCAATACCTATTTCAAACCTGACAGGTTGTCTGCACACTCTCAATACATATATTTTACTTGCCTGTCTCTAAATAAATTTGGCACATTTTTGGATGTCATGGTGTCAGAAATTGAGATCTATGAGGTAACGTAGATTCATATAATATTTATATAGTTTGCTCCAATTTCTTGCATTAGTCAAGCCACGAGAGGGCCTGTCCCGGTGCAAAGCCCCACTCACTTTCCACAATCCCCTCTTTCCCAACACCTTTGATAACTGGAAAAGAGGGGTTTATAAAGTCATACATTTTAATGCAAATTCCTAAATTTGCAATTGTACGAGATTAATGGGATTGTAGTATAAATGAGGACCGTTGGGACCCTCTTTCTCATTGATCCCATTGAGCAGATACTTATCAACTATCCTGCGTATATTTTTTTAAAATTAATCAGCAAACAATTTCGGACCTAAAAACAACATGGTGATAAAAGTTGGATTTACTCTAGGGTATAATTATATTGTCATTTTCTTCCATTTTTGTTGTTTATGAATATTTAGATAAAACTTATGTACATTACGTTTACTTTAATCTTATCAATCATTAAACTTGCATAACATTTGTATTTATGTATTTTGTATTTTATTTCTTTTCATCACAAATGCAAAGTTGTGTGGAATACTGCATGGGCTGGTTTGCAGGAAATGAACAAGGATGCTTTTTCTAGACCTATATTTTTTATATGCCATGACATTTAAATGCTATCCTGACATGACCCGCAGCATATATTACGTAGCAAACATCCAGCTGTGTCATGTACTTGGTCTGTATCACAGTAACTTTGTGCGTGGGGTTATAATGTTTATCCTTGCCTAGTGAATATGGGCAAAGGATACAGAGGCTCAAAATAAGGCTGGAGCTGGTCGTGGTCATCTAATTAAGAGGAAGTCAGAACAGTTATTTTGTAACCACAAGTTTCATAGCGGATATTCACCTCTTAGAATGGAGGAAGTGTGGGTGTAATGTTGGAGATACCGTGTGAGATCACATTTTTCTAGCAGATGATTGGCTAAGGAATTTTTCACACATAGTTTAAATCTCTCAGAAATGTTTCAAATCACAATAAGAAAGAAATAAGATTAACTGGGATCACAGCAACAGGTTATAGTTGCCGCATTCAACAGCTCTTGGAACATCTAGATCAGGTAAAACTTTCATCAAACTTTTTCTGTAGTAGTGTTGTGCTACTGATTTATTGCAAAGATTCACAGAATTTGACCTGCTTCTCCCTATACTTCCCTAATAGAAAATTGGGAAGTACAGGGAGAGGCAGGTCAGGTTCCAGTATGGGGTCATCCTTTTTGAGGTGGTTTCTCCGCTTGTTTATCTAGATATTATAGCTTTGAACATTGGAGGGTGCAGTCAGGTTCTTTTATATAATTTGATTACTAATAAAAATTTTAATTAAAGAATACAGTACAGTTTTCTGTGAATCTATAATACTTCTTGCGGCTGTGACTATATATTTTTGTCTGCAGGGGGCCGGGCATTTATTCCTGACATTCTGCTAGCCTGCTTTATTGCAAAGTCAGAATTTAAAAAATGTTTTAATCCAAATACGATGCAGTGATATACTAGTTTTAATAGAAATGAAAAGTCTGGTCATGCTTTTTAAGTATAGGCAATCACAGTGATTTTTATTTAAAGGGGTTTTCAAGTGAAATACTATTGATAACCTATCAGTGACATAAAAGGGATTTCCAGGATTAAAAGGGGACCCCGACCGATCAGCTGAGCGCAAGTCAGCGTGGAGACTTCAACTCCAAATACACAGAGGCCAGAGGGGAGGCCTCCACGCCGACCTCCGTATAGTGGCCGGCGCTTGTAACTGCAGGCAAGGCTCCCATTGAAATCAATTAGATTCATGCCTGCAGTTACAAGCACCGGCCAGAACACAAAGGTCAGCGCGGAGGCTTCCACTCCAATCTCTGTGCTATTGCGGCGCTGACAACATGTGCCCACTCAGCTGATCAGTCAGGGTTCCAAGCAGCGGACCCCAGCCAATCCTATTGAGGACCTATCCCGAGGATAGGTCATCAATAGTATTTCACTGGAAAAACCTTTAAATCTGAGTTGTAGCTGGCTTTGAAGCTTAACCATAAACACTTCAAAGGTAAGGAGCTGCAATTCCAGACCACAGACATGAGAGGTGCTATTTCTAGAAAGTAGCAAAACCTCTTTTTTAAATTAATCCTGGACAATCCATTTTATGTTGATCTGGATGCAACTAATAATTGGCAATCTTCATCATTAAAGTGGTTCTTCAGATAATATTCTGCTATTAATTCATTATTTTCATCAGTTTATTGAGTATATTTGTAACAATTAAAACAATCAGTCCTATAACTTTGATGTGTAGGTTTCACCATTGGTGTTGCTATAGGCCTACTCTTAGTATTCGCGAAGAACATTGGAACACATACTCATAAATTTCTACAAATACATCTTACACATAGATAATAAAAGATTATTAATTTTGCAAATACATTGGTTTAGTTGGTGAACTAATACTGAGTTATAGCATGTCTTAAAGAATCCCCTGCTGGTTCATTGGCTATTAAAATAGTAATCTGGTGATTTGCATTCTGGTTAGTAAAGTCTTGCCAGCACTATACTATACAAAAGTATATCCCAGAATGCAGTGCAAAGCTTTTCAAGAGCGGTCTATTGGTAAACTGTTAAGTGATTCCAATGGTAACCATCAGAAATCTGAGTCTGCTAAAGTCAGTTGAATCTGCTACAGTCTAGGTCTAGGCAATAGCTTCAGATCTATAAAAGACAATAGAAATACTATACAATATATAGCATTTGTAAAATAACTTTTTACCAAGATTAGTTCTATAAAAGAACTGTACAATGAAAGTATAAAAATTGGCAATTTCCTAAGACCTCTCTGTCATGTGCATATTCATGTGCATGTGTGTACATAAGCAAGGTGTCACATTGTTGGAACCCTATTGTTTGTTTCCTGAGCCCCTGAAATGTGACCAGAGGAGAAATTAAGCATTACATGGTCCTAAATCAATGCATAGTGTAGAAGGGCTCCACACTGCGAAACCCTTTTTGTAGGGGCTTTCTGAACTGGATGAGGGTCCTAAATATAGATGAGCGAGTATACTAGCTAAAGGCAATTGCTCGAGCGAGCATTGCCTTTAGCGAGTATCTCCCCCGCTCGAGACTGCAGGTTCGGGTGCCAGCAGCGGGCACGGAGCTGCGGGGGAGAGCGGGGCGGAACGGAGGGGAGATCTCTCTCTCCCTCTCTCCCCCCGGCTCCCTCCTGCTGACAGCCGCTACTCACCGGTCCCCCACGCCGGCACCCGAACTTGCAGTCTCGAGCAGGGGAGATACTCGCTAAAGGCAATGCTCGCTCGAGCAATTGCCTTTAGCGAGTATACTTGCTCATCTCTAGTCCTAAACAGAAATCTTCCCTCTCCTTATTAACTCAGAATTCCCTAATAAGATGTTTGAAGATTCAGTGTCCAAACTGGACAACTTTGTGACCAATTGAGACATTCAATATTTCAGTTGCTCATTTACAATTTTATGCAAAGTAATTAACACAAGAGAAGACAGTATATGGTTGCAAATGGAACTGGATAAGTTGGGGTAAGATAAGTGGCAAATTAGGTTTAACACTGATAAATGTAAGGTTGTGCACATGGGCAGAGGAAATACATGTCACCATTACACACTAAATGGGAAACCACTGGGGAACACTGATATGGAGAAGGTCTTGGGGATTTTAGTTAACTGTAAGCTTAACTGGAGTAACCAGTGTCAGGCAGCTGCTGCCAAGACAAATAGGATCATGAGGTGCATCAAAAGAGGTCCAGGGGCACATGGCAAGAACATTGTTCTTCCTCTTTACAAGTCACTGTTTAGAACACACATGGAATATTGTGGACAGTTTTGGGCACCAGTACTCAAGAAGGACATATGAGAGCTTGAGCGGGTACAAAGGCTGCCAGCTAAAGTAATAAATGGAATTGACGGACTACAATACCCAGAGAGGTTATCAAAATTGGGTTATTATTTAGTTAAAAAAGACAGCTGAGGGACAACCTAATAACTATGTATAATATATCAGGGGATAATACAGAGATCTCTCCCATGATCTGTTTATACCCAATACTGTGGCAGTAACAAGAAGGGGGTTCTTTACTGTAAGAGCAGTGAGACTGTGGAACTCTCTGCCTGAGGATGTGGTGATGGCAAACTCACTAAAAGAGTTTAAGAGGAGCCTGGATACCTTTCTTGAATGTTACAATACTACATGTTATAACCACTGATGACTTCAGAAGGGTTGGTGATCCGGGGATTATTCCGATTGCCAGATTGGAGTCAGGGAGAATTTTTTTCCCTAAAATGAGGAAAATTGGCTTCTACCTCATTCGGGCTTTTATGCCTTTCTCTGGATCAACATTGGGGGGTAATAGGTTAAACTAGAAGAACATATGTCCTTTTTTGGCCTAACATACTATGTTACTTTATAGGTGGGCTCTACTGTTTGTTTACGTCTAATATATGTACTGTTCTGTTGTATAGAGCATTACAGTTTTCTGTGACAATTCTTTAAGAAAATATATTTTTATACCTCTTTTTGTCTCACATAAATAAAGACACATAAACAGTCCTAAAAAAAGAATTCAACTTAAACCACAAATGATAGTGTCGCAGTAATTAGGTGGGTGCAACAAAGAGAGGATAAAAGACAATTTCTTTAAACAACCAGGTTCTTACTTTAAATGCATGTTAGATGGCAAATGGTGTGCTAAATGGGATCTTCTCTGCTTTCAAACACAACTTGTATTTTATAGGAGACAAACAAAAAGAACACAGTGTACATTAATTACTTAGCTTGATGAATCAGGAATGTTCCACAAGTGATTTTAAAGTGATCGCAAACAATTCATTGTTTCAATGAAGAATCAAACTATGATTGAAAAATGTCTGTAGTTAAAGGGGCTGTCTCATGAAGGTAACCCCTTTTGAAAATGAAGACAGGTCAAGCTTTTTCCTAGCCCAGGTAATCAGCAACTACTGCTAGGGAAAGTGAACGTTCAAGTAATTACTGCACCCCATTACATTATTGCGTTATCTCTTTAATAACTATCCTTATGTTGAGACTCTTGGTCTTTCTTCATATTGGATTTTTCATCATTGTATTGGAGTAACTGGAATGTAATAACGCACAGAGATCATATATTGACATAAAGCATACACAACTAATTCACAACGTATAGTTATAATTTGTAAGCCAAGAAAAACTGTACATTAGCAATAGGAACATACATTATAAGCATCTACAAGGTCGACTCTGGCCAAGTAGATCCAGGTGAGGAGTAGCATGGTACATCAAAAGCAAAATATAATACTGGTCATTGTTCTACAATTTGCACTTTTGCATTGTTTGCTTGTTTATATGGTCTAGTTGATATTTTGGTTATACTATACAGTATGACCATTACATTTAAATTCTTGTACATGATGATATATGTGGGGTTAAAGGGGTATTCTCATCTTGTAAATACTATTTCAATGTGTTCGAAATTGCAAAACAATGTGCTCACCCATAAGATGTTTATTTCCAAAATGCTCCATTCTCCAGATATTGCAGATATTGATTCCTTTGTCCTCTGGTTGTTTACTGCTTATTGCCAGGAAAACAGACCACCTCTTCTATGGAAAGAAATAGCAGAGCACCACGATGGCTGGTGGCTGGGTCGAAAGCTAGTGCGCATGCACTTCTGAGAACCCAACCACTATGGTCTGTTTTTCTGGCAATGAGCAGTAATCAACCAGAGGGCAGAGGAATCAATATCTGGAGAATGGAGCATTTTGGAAATAAACATCTTATGGATGAATAAGTTGTTTTATGATTTTAAACACATTGAAATAGGACTCCTGAGATGTGAATACCCCTTTAATGCTATTGGTTTAATATACTGTGGGTTATGATTGTTTTTAAAAGATTTCTTGAAATGAATTGTTGGACCACATAGCATTTTTATTTTCATTTCAGAAAATATTGAGGTACTGTAGGTTAAAACACTACAATAATGTTGAAGTTGTGGATTAAAGAATTTTGTTCATGGTTCAATTCATAAACTCATGATTCAAGTCCATCCTTACATTCTCTACATTTATCATTTATCGTAGTAACATCATATTAAAGGAGGTGTTTATTCGCATAAGGCATATGAACATCATAAAGAAGGGGTTCACCACACAGGACCCTTGTCTTTGAGTTAGCCTGGCTTTTGCTATCGTAGACCTGCTCTTTCATACACAAGATACATATGATTATTCAGCTTCAAAGCCTGAAGAACTAATCCCTACTCATAAAACATTTCACTATGCCTACGGACAGGTTCTGTTAGTAAACTACTTGTGTAATTGGAGTTTTCATATCTACAGCATCTATCGGGGTAAAGACCAAATGTAAAACATTACATTTTAAAATTAGGCTACCAATATGTAGGGGAAATGTCACTACTTCATGCGGGTCCATGCAAAATCATATTGGAAATTCCATATAAGGATTTTGCCTCTTGATTCTGCCATGTGAACATACCCCAACCTTAACTCCATGTATACCTCCAGTTTAACACACAGGCAAATAGAATTTTGTCTTCATCGGCTTATATTCCTTTATGGACTAAGGCCCAATGTCCATGGGTGCCCGTGAGGCCTTGGTCTTTAACAGCGGATCCTGCAGAGTATTTAGTAGTCAAGTTAGATGTCAAGAACATTATATATAATGTGACATTTTCAAAGGTACTAAACAAGACAACTAGATCCTGCATTATATTCTGCTAATATCATATCACAGAAGTCGCCTGCTTTATGTAATTACCTTACTATGTCTTGTTCTTTGTCTTTTGTTACAGTAAGTAACATCTTTGTAGGCTTACACAGGTATATACAGCATCAATGAAGAATATCCTTTTATGTGTTTGCCTCATCGGTCTGGCCATTGGCTATCCGGTATGTGGAAATAGCTTAATAAAATATAAACTAATACATGAATCTTAAAAGAAATTCTTTTATTGACTATATAAAACCAATTTTCCAAACAGATTTCATATTCCGATTCGAATACCTCTGAAAATGTTGAGGTAAGTTATTATTAATAGTGGGTTACAAAATAGTATGTTACATTTTTATTTTATTACGTGGTCTGCAAGACATTAATTCCTGAAGTCAATGTCTATCGATGAACACCATTTTTACCTAAAATGATGTATTTATAAGTAATTTTATTAAATATGTATATATGGGTTAGAGCCCCAAATTCCCTACATAAACATAGCATTGCCTGCAGACACCCCAATGTGGAGCTTAGGAGAATACTGTATACTGTATGATGTATTATTTGACCTCTACAATAAAACAATATGCAGTCAGCTCCCCATTGAGGCAAATGGATGCAGCCAGGATTTAATAAAACTTTATAGCTATGTGAAGAGGAGCAGAGGGAATTGAAGCTCTGCATCAGAAATCATGATCTACTTTAAACGGGTTATCCAGAGAGGAACATTTTTTTCAAATGTGCTCAGAGTGGTGGAATAACATAAGGGAAGCCAGACTGACCTCACTAGATTTGCTACTATTACCAGTCTGCTGGTGACCATTCTCAGCTCGCCTTCACTTTCGGTTGCAGAGTAATAATGTCCAGAAGCTAATCAATGAGCCAATGATTGCCTGCAGCGGTCACATTGGTCACATGTCCCTAGCTTCTGTGATGTCATCACTGGCTCACTGCAGCAGAAAGCGAAGACTAGATGGGAGCCAGGCAATGGTGAAATGGGAGTAGCAGGGGATCAGGTGAAGTGAGCATGGCTTTTTTATGTTATTCCACCACTCTGAGCCTGTTTGAAAACATTTTTCCTTCTCAGATAAGTCTTTTAAAATTAATCAGCATAGAATGTTGAACCTAAAAATGGCCTGGTGTGAAAAGATGGACATCCCTTTTAAATCTCAGAGTTATCACTGTATGTGTATATATTGATGACTCAAATGAGAGAACTATATAGCCCCAAAAATATACAAGTCATACAGCAAGTTGTCCTTATAGTTGTAATCCTTATGGCTACATTTTTATGTGATCATGAGGAAAGGAATTCTTTTACCAAGCTTATTGCACTGTGTGCTGGAATCATCTGCTATCAGGATGTGATAGGGGAAATATAATATAGATCTGATTGTAATAAAATGTATTCTCTTATTTAGCAACTAAAAGGGAAATTACACTTCTGAACAGTATTGTTTGCAATATTATAATAAACGCCAGTTCAGTACTAATTCCCTGTACTAATACTGTACAGATTTTGATGTTTTATTTCCATGGTTTTCCTCCTATTTTGTATTTTTTCTACTATATATACGGTATCTGTCTACAATCCATCTATCTGATACTAATCTCTTTCTGCTTTCTCAGCTTTAGGGTGAAGTTACACAAACGTATATCGGCTCGGTTTTCACGCCGAGCCGATATACGTTGTCCTCGTGTGCAGGGGGGAGGATGGAAGAGCCAGGAGCAGGAACTGAGCTCCCGCCCCCCTCTCTGCCTCCTCTCCGCCCCTTTGCACTATTTGCAATGGGGAGAGGTGGGACGGGGGTGGGCCAATTCCCGGAACTTAGCCCCGCCCCGCCCCACCCCTTCCCATTGCAAATAGTGCAGAGGGGCAGAGAGGGGGGCGGGAGCTCAGTTCCTACTCCTGGCTCTTCCACCCCCCCCCCCTTCTGCACACGAGGACAACGTATATCGGCTCGGCGTAAGAGCCGAGCCGATATACGTTCGTGTGACTTCACCCGTAATGATATAATTTATCATAGTTATACATTTATTACAGGTGAAGAGCAAGTCATCAGAATCTAGTTTGCAAAGTTCGGAACAACAGGTATATATACAAATTTTAAAGATAAGATATCACATAAAATTAGGATACAATATGTTCGAGTGTTCTTACTACCAGTTAGAATTGGTCTGTGATTTATTAAGGACATTTAAAGAGATCCTCTGGACCTAGAGATACAAAGATGGCCAAGCCGTTTCTCTGACTATCTGCTGCACACTGTACATAGTATGCATCGGTACTCTAAAGGTCCATTTACACACAAAGATGATCACTCAAAACTCGTTCAAAAGATACGGAGATTGACAGTTTTAGAGATCGTTTTGCATTAGCTGCTAATGGGCACTAATGCCCATTAAAAACTTATTACCTTCATTTGCATGTAAATGAGCCTCCAGCACCTGTATGCAGATAATAGCACACGGTGGTCTGTTCTCTGCATACAGTTGCTTTGTTCTTCTGCTGGGCTGCAAGCTGCATACAATGTAATCAGCTGCTCCCATGGAGAACACAGCTCAGCTCTCCGGCTGAACAATGGATTTTATGCTCACCTAAAAATCATCGGTTTGCTGAAAAGTAAACAATGGTAGCATTTACACACAAAGATTATCACTCAAAAGCCATTGTTTGAGTGAATTTCAAGCTATAATCGTCCCATCTAAATGAGGCTTAAGGCACTACATGCTCATCTGACTGGCCAGCATTCCTCATGTGGGCAGCACTGGTCAATCAAAACAGGTGTAGTGTCTTAGACTAATGATACATTCTAATGCACAATGTAGTCAGAGAAGCTGGGGTAGCTATGTTTGGCCGGTTTCATATCTGTGTCTAAATCTCCCCTTGCCAGAGGTTCTGTCCCAGATCTAGCTGAACATACTGAAAGGAAAAAATGCTGCATGTGGTGCTTTTTATTCCATACAAAACCGGGCAGCTGGGCAGAAAGTAGACAAACCCAATTGTAGTCAATAGGGTCTGCCCAACGCTGTTTGATTCCATCCAGAGATGGAGCCGTTTGGCTACAGGAATTCCCCTTTTCTGCTCACCGAATGGAGCAGGAAAGCGGAATCCCCAGTGCAGCTGTGAAACCACCCTTTCTGCAGGTTTGGAGGGTTGCTTTAAAGGCGTGTTCCACTTATAGACATTTATCTAGCTGCAAAGGGGAGGAGAAACAGGAGAAACTTGGTCATACATGCGTGCAATGCTTTCTTCTACAGTATATGGGGAGTTACAGAAACAGCTAAACAATTGCGTTACGGATTTACAATCTAATTTATGTTCACTGTAATATGGACAGATAATGTGAAGAGTTTCTGCATATATCAGGGCAGATAGTAAACATGTTAAAGCCATTCCTGTGACTAGTTGGGTGCAAACCCCGATCATTGGTTGGTGGTTATTTTGTTCAGATAGTAAATATAGCATTATGCATAACGACTAAGCAAACATGTAGGCCTCGGTCAGACGACCGGTTTTTTGCCGCGATTTGCAGATCGCATGTCGGAAGCGCATCCGCAAATCACGTGACCGGGGCCGAAAAATCGCCCGAAAAATTTGCAGCTAGCAGCGTTTTCGGGGAAAAGGCCCCGATCACAGGAGCGCTGTCCAACCCATTGCCATTCAATGGAGCCGGCAATACAGACAGCTCCATTGAAAGCAATGGGCTGGCAGTGAGCGCAGGATGAATATTCGGAAAGGGCTTAAAAATATAAGCCCTTCCCTGAAAATCATCCAAAAATGTGTAAAAAAAAGAAAAATATATATATATATACTCACCTTGTCCGTGCAGCCGGAGTTCAGCCGCGGCCAGCCGGCAGTTCTCCTGAACTGCTCTGGGTAGTATTCAGCAGCCGGGGATTTAAAATCCCCGCCTGCTGCATGGGCTGCCTCTGATTGGTCACAGCCCTCACCAATCAGAGGCAGCTCTCACTCACCCATTCATGAATGGGTGAGTGAGTGCTGCCTCTGATTGGCTCAGCGCAAGGGCCAATCAGGGGCAGCTCTCAGCTATTGAATGACAGCCTCTGATTGGTGAGGGCTGTGACCAATCAGAGGCAGCCCATTCAGCAGGCGGGGATTTTAAATCCCCGGCTGCTGAATACTACCCAGAGCAGTTCAGGAGAACTGCCGGCCGGCTGCGGCTGAACGCCGGCTGCACGGACGAGGTGAGTATATATTTTTATTTTTTTTTTACACATTTTTGGATGATTTTCAGGGAAGGGGTTATATTTTTAAGCCCTTCCCGAAAATTCATCCCGCACTCGCCCGCAGCCCATTGCTTTCAATGGAGCCGGCTGTATTGCCGGCTCCATTGAATTAAATGGGCGAACATCATTCTTCTCTGCCACAGCTGTTACAGCTGTGGCAGAGGAGAATGATTCCTGTAGTATATGTTCTCAATGAGCGCATATAATAGAACACAAGGAATCGCAGATCGCAGATAGGCACGATCTGCGATTCCTCGTGTCCTATAATTTATCGGACATCCGCATAAAAAGCGGCCATGTGTCCGATGCCATTGTGAAGCAATGGTTCTATTTATGCGCAGATCGCATGCGCATGCACAAATCGCGCGAAAAACGCCCGTCTGACCGAGGCCTAATAGTGATGTGGTACTGAATGTTACACCACAAGTCCAACTAAGCTCAGCAGAATGGTGGTGAATAGAGATGAGCGAACGTGCTCGGCCACGCCCCTTTTTCGCCCGAATACCGCGATTTCCGAGTACTTCCGTACTCGGGCGAAAAAATTCGGGGGGCGCCGTGGCGGCACGGGGGGTAGCAGTGGGGAGTGGGGGGGAGAGGGAGAGAGAGGGCTCCCCCCTGTTCCCCGCTGCTACCCCCCGCACCACCACGCCTCTCCCCGCCCCCCGGCGCCCCCCGAATCTTTTCACCCGAGTACTGAAGTACTCGAAAATGGCAGTACTCGGGTGCGTAAGTACTCGAAACGAGTACGTTCGCTCATCTCTAGTGGTGAACATATTTACAGCATGACTTTTAATAAAAATGGCATCTATGATTCTGCCACACATAGATGAATGCCCTCATGCAGAGTTAAAGGGGTTCATTGGGAATTTTACTTTTGATGACCTATTTTCAGGATAGGTCATCAATAGTTGGTCAGCGGGGGTCTACAACTCAAGATCCCCAGAGCTTGTTTCTAAACTAGGACACCCTACACTGCCTCTTTTTAAGCTTTTATTCCAATGTGTATCATCAGAGGAGGCATGTAGCAAAGTGGCAGTCTGTTCTGTAACTCCCATTTAGAACACCCTTTTAGTTGTGCAGAACTATTATTTTTGTATTTCTAATGTATTGTAATGCATTTCTCAGTATGATTCAAGTGAGGAAGCTGCTCACCCTCATAATGAGGAGGTTAGTGGAGAACAACATGCAGACAATGATGATCAAGATCACATCTCAGCTGCTATTGATAGCATAGACATTGAGGAGCAACTCACAAGTGTGGATGATGGAGATAAGCATGAAGATCATAGTGCTCTGCCCACTGGCCTAGAAGAGGAAAATGTGGAAGATGCACAAAAAGAAAGCACTGAACATCCAAATGGTAGTGATGATGAGGATGATGACAATGAATCTGGAAGTCATGAGAACAAGTTTGACAATGCTGTAAGTAAACATTAAGTCAATCTTTAGAAACCCCACTCATTAAGACTTGTATAGAATAAGATACATTTTAAGCTTTTTCTCACGTTTGGCTTGGTAGTTTGTAGTTTATGATCAATCTGCCTCTGCTACAAATAAAAATCAGCTCTTCGTGAACTGACTTTTGATGAGACTGTGATAGATTTGGGCTTATACACAGCAGCAAGTTAGAGGAGGCAGAGCTGCCTGTGGAGGGAAAGCAGCAGCTTGAACCCGTGGTGAGACAGAGGGTGTGTCTCAGACTACCTCAGACGCCATGTAAATAAATTGTAGTTGCAGATCACAGCTCTGTCCTAATGGAGCCGAGTTAAAAAGCAGCAAGCACTGAAGGTAATCATCAACTATAGGTACTGACTTGTATACAGCTTTCATCCGCTTCATGACCAGCCATACATATTTTTATGATCACTAAGGAGACTTAGGCTAGGGTTGGTCTAGTCTAAGGCCAGCATAGAACTCACCTACAAGTAAGAGTCCGATCCTGGTTGTTTAATACTTTAGATATTGGGGTCAATAACAGCCATGGGAAGTAAGTGGTTTATGGGGGAAAAACTTCCTCCGTCATCCATCATGATGCAATTCCAGGGTGCCAATGGGTTGCCATGACCAGAGGCCTGACAAAAGGCTTATAATTACAGTGGATGCGTAAACTGGAATGCATTAGGTAAATATAATGGTACCATTATTTGTGAGATTTAGACCACCTGCAATGTACTACTGGATATACATAGGTGACACAGTCAGGTGTATCCATTGATAAGATTTGTATGGGAAACATTGTATGAAGGAGGTTAATCCTATTCATGCTGATCGTGGCTGTTTCCAGCAGGTATTTGTGAGAAACATGCAGCACACACATTCTATGGAGCAAGATTGGCTCCTGATCCTCCTCCATACAAACCCTGAACACAAATGACATAACTGTATTTTGTTAAGGGGTTAAATTCATGACTGAAGCTGGCCATACACATGAGACAAGAATTGCTGATATTGATGGGATCATTTGGCGATTATTGGTGTATAGGAGAATGCTGACTGTTGCCAATGGTACATGTGGAAGGACAGAGAGATTGGGCATGTTAAATTTCAACATACCTGATCTTTTGTTTCTATGGGAGATCACCCACTTTTAGAGAGTTTATGCATGTTTATGGTGAAGTATGTAAAAATAGCTGTTGGCCAAATGACTGTCCACCAAAGGCTATCAAAGTCAGCCCCACAGAAGTGAATGGATTGGTGGTCAGGCATGTGCACCACTACTGCATTCACTAAGGGGAACTTTGGATGCACCATTCTCATGATCTCTGGAGGTTGGAATCCTAGCGATCAATTTATCGCCTATCCTGTGGACAGGTGATAAGTGATTTGGTGGGATAAGCCCTTTAAATAAGGAATACTTGGGTAAGAAATGGTGAGAAATAGTATTAAAACTATTTTAAAGCAAATAAGTGTTTTTTCTGTGTATGACTTTAGATGACCTTATTCTGTCATATCATGCAGGAAGCTCCAAAAAGTGAGGATCACTCAGACAGTACCACTGAAGAACTTAAAGGTGGACAATGGAAACACTCAAATGAGGCAATGAAGAAAAGCAAAGAAGATGCTGTAAGTACCCAAGATGAAAATATTCAAGAGAATTTCTCTCATGAAGATGATAATGTCAGTGATAATGATGAGGATGCAGACTCCAATGAAAAAGAAGATGGTGACTATGAAGACAATGTAACTATCAAAGCTGGAAATAGTAAGGAGGATAATCAGGACTGCAGAAATGAGAGTAAAGAAAATAATGATATCAACAGCAAAATTAAGAAAAGTCAGGAGAACAGCTTTGAAACAGATGGTGAAGAAATGCAAAATGATGATTCAAATGTATCATTAAATCATAACAGTGACTCCAATATAAACAGGGATGTTACCATAAGTACGTCATCTGAAAGTAGCAAAAAGGTAATGAAAAAGAAAAACAAGCAGATTGCTACCAACAAAGGCAAAGGCCAAGCTACGAGAAAGAGTAAGCTTGACGATGATAGGTACAACAAGAAACCTGAAGAGCAAACCCAAATGTTAAATGCCTATAAAAGCCCAGAAGACCACAATACTGAAGTACCGGATAGTGTTGAAAATGTGTTGCATAGTAAACAAGATGAATCAAACATATCTGATAGTCATTCAGATGAAGATATTAATTCAAAAGAAAAACCTGACTCAAAAGAAAATAGTCATTCAAAGGAAGACACTCACTCAAAAGAGGATGTTCAATCTCCAGAAGACATTCAATCATCAGAAGAAACCCATTCACAGGAAGAAGTTCCTTCAGAGGAAGACTCAATAGAAGACACTCCTTCAACAGAAGGATCTCCTTCAAAAGAAATACCCTCAAGGGAAGATAGCCATTCACATGAAGATACCCAGTTAACCAGCAATAAACATTACAGCACACTAAATGAGAACATTGCTAAGTCTACGGAGTCAATTGAAGATGTAACTCAATCACAAGAAGATACTAGTCAATCAGAAGAAGATGAAAATAAGTCAAGAGAAAATCTCAGTCATAGTAAGTCCAAAGAAATACTTCAGTTAAAACAAAATGAAAAACCAATGGAAAAAACAAGTAAAAGTGCATCTGTAGAAGATGAGCATGGGTCCAAGTCTACACAAGAAAAAAGTGAATCCGTGGAAGATGTTCATAGTAAGCAGATCTCTAAAGAAGATTCTCAAGACACAGACTCAGCAGAAAATGACAGGACAGTACATGATTCTGCTGCCAAAATAGAGCAGGACAGAAGTAGTGAATCAACAGAAGCTAGTAATTCTTTCAAATTGATGTCCATTGTGTTAGGAAATAGTACTTTGGATGATAGCAAATCTTCCAGTAAGTCAGCAGAGGTCAATACAGTTTCCAAAGAGAACACTGAAGAGGATCGTGACTCATCAGACAATGACAAAAAAGACACTGTTTCAGCAGAAGACAATGAAAGCCAATCTAAAGAGAGTAGTGAATCAATTGAGGTGAGGCAGAACAGTAAGTCCAGTGAGTCTGAAGATATCAGTAGAGAATCTCTAAGTTCTGAATATGATAAACGAAGGATAATGTTTGGTGCTTATCAACGTAAAGCCATTGGAAATGATAATGACTGCCAAGATGGGTATTAGACACAGGGACTATACCAATTCGAACTAGCTTATATAGTATATAACCAGTATCTGCTAATGATGGATGTGTTTTTTATCTGAAGCTGGAACACAACATGCTACCACTGACACGAATGTATTAGATGTCTTCAATTTCTGGACATAACATCAAAGTATTGTAGAGTATAATAATGTTTAATTAAATTTATAAATCTTTTCTTGCAGAAGACAATGGAAGAAATATAAGCTAGAGACCATATGCATTGGTGTATCCAAAATGATACCTCAAAACAGTCTTGTTACTATTGGAAAGAACCCACAAAGCACTGGATGAGCTTTCTTATCATGTATAGCCAAATACCGTATCTTTATTGTGCCTTTTCTATTTAAACAATTTTTGTTGTGATAAATGCATTAACAAGGTCATATATGTTGCAAATATGAACTGCTCCGATGCCTCCAAGCCTACCATCATAGTAGACAGACTTACACAGTTTATCTGCTGACTGTAATTCTGGTATCCAGGGGAGTATCTATAGGAGGTGCACAAGTAGAAGTCTAAAAGTTGTTGCCTTGCTGTGATGCCTGATAAAGGTAAAGTTCCCTCATGCAATCACTGAGTCACAACTGACTCCTAGGGTGATGTAATATTGTGATGTTTTCTTAGCAGACTGTTTTTGCGGGGTGGTTTGCCATTGCCTTCCCCAGTCATCTTTTTACCCCTCAATAAGATGGGTACTCATTTTTCTAACCTCGGAAGGATGGAAGGCTGAGTCAACCTTGAGCCAGCTACATAAACCACATGGGGATAGAACCCTCAAACCTTCTGGTCATAAGTGAGAGCTTAGGACTGCATTTCTGTTGCCTTAACACTTTGCGCCATGAGGGGGTCCTGAGCAAGCATATAAAGTACTGTGCAAAAGTTTTAGGTAGGTGTGAAAAAAGTGCTGAAAAGTTAGAATGCTTTTAAAGATAGAAGTGTTAATACTTTTTTGGTCAATTATCAAAATGCAAAGTGAACAAAAGAGAAATATAAATTGGTGTGGCCAACCTTTGCACAGAGTCTTTGAAGAAACTCAACAGGGAGGTTGTTCCAAACATCTTGGAGAACTAAACAGATCTTAGGTGGATGTCGGCTCACTCAAATCCTTCTGTCTCTTCATGTAATCCCAGACAGACTGGATGATGTTGAGCTCAGAGCCCTGTTGGGCCATATCATCACTTCTTGGACTCTCTGTTCTTCTTTGTACTGAAGACGATTAGCTTTATGTTTAGGATCATTATCCTACTGAGTCAGGCGCCTTCTATTTTGAAAAAAAATTCTTACTTTGCAGCATTTTTTCCACACCAGACGAAAACCTTTATATAATATTATATATATATATATTTGAAGCAGAAGGAATTTTTTATTATTCTGTAAAACACTTTTGAATATTTATCCGTTAAATGAGTTGTATGTGAATAGATGAAATGAACTGAATAAAAAAAATATATATATATATTCTTTACATAGACTGTGTTTGGTATTGCAGCTCAGCCCATAGACAAAAGTTGCACTGGAGGAAAAAAGTAGTCCCCTTTACTAAACTCACATAATAGCAATATTAATAATACATTCATACCAATGTTCATTTTGTTCAAAAATCCATCAAAACTGTTTTGTTCAGGATAAAATATGACAGTTTTCACAGTACTTCATTTAGCCTATATACAATAAATGTCATGGCCCCTAAAATATTTATATCTAGGATCTCTATACGCCAAAAGAAAGAAAATGGCCCACGTTCATCAAGGTATTTGCCCCTGTTTTGTTCATTTTACTCCACAATAATGGAGTTTCATTTAGTAGGTGCATCCTGCGTCAGTGGAAATAATATTAAGACCAGCCGATGAAACGGCAGTGTTAATAAATTCCCCCATTGTCTTTGAATTTGTGATGGGAAATGTCAAACAAGAAAGGCCTCATTTAGATCTGAATCAGATTTCTGGTGCAGAAATGTCACATCAAAATACAGCACAGTGGGAGCACGGTCTACGCTTACTTTTGGGGGAGACCACTGGATCGGGAAGCTGCGAAAGCATAAGAAATACCTGCCTGGAATCTAGGAAACCTGCTGTATGAGAATCATAACTTAACGCCCATTTACACGCATTGATTATCGCTCAAAATTCGCTCAAACAATGATTTTTTGGTGAGCATAAAAACCATCGTTTAGCTGGAGAGTAGATAACAAGGATTGCACTTTGTGACTCTCCACGGGAGCAGCTGATTACATTGTATTTAGCTGAAAGCCCCGTGGCAGAACAATGCAGCTGAATGCAGAGAACAGACCACCAGCCGTTCTCTGCATACAGCACACGGAAGCTCATTTACATTTAACTGAAGGTAATAAGCTGCTAATGGGCATTAGTGTCCATTAGCAGCTTATGCAAAATGATCGCTAAAACTGTCAATCTCCCTATCTTTTGAACATTTATCTTTGCGTGTAAATGGGCCTTAAGTTTATGCTGCTCATACCTGCTGACAGGTTCCCTTTGATTGGTGGCCTTCATCCATGCATAATACTTGATCATAGATCACTGATTCCATATTTCAGGAGCCCACATGTGGTAATTATGGAAACCTCTTTTATTACTATACATGTTCTGCACTTTAATTTCAGGTGAACAGATTTGGTATTTTACAGTACAATCTGTAGACGCATTGGAAATCTCTTACTTATTTATTTCTACTTTTTCAGATGATTATATATCTGTAATTTAGGAATATTTCAATACTGTCTGGCAATTTGACAGGATTTTATTATATTGTTATGTACTGTTTGATCTATTGGTGGTTTGAGACTTTTTTCACATAGAATTTTGGCTGAATCTCAGTAATAATAGGATCCTTCAGGTTTCTTTTGAGGTTGCGGTAATTTT
The DNA here is from genome assembly GCF_035609145.1 of Eleutherodactylus coqui. NCBI lineage: Eukaryota > Metazoa > Chordata > Amphibia > Anura > Eleutherodactylidae > Eleutherodactylus > Eleutherodactylus coqui. The sequence continues at coordinate 185,351,041 of NC_089843.1, forward strand.
GATTGTAAAAAAGTACAATTGATTACACTATCTTTATCAGCAAAAATACCGGAAATCCCTGACACAAGGTTAATAACACTAATGCGAACGGATTTTACGCCAGATTTCCTTTGTGATATAAAGCATTATAACGTAGCAGTGAGGCTTTTATTCCTGTCCATACAAGCCATATATTTAGGGTGCACTAATTGTTGCTCTTTTCATTTCCTATTTCAATTGTAGCTAAAACATGTTTGTATTAACAAACAAGAATATGACCGAATAATAGAATTGTACCTTTGATACCAGACATTAACACTGCTGTATATGTTATAATTGTTTTCTAATGTACAGTATTTATTAATTGATACTGTAGGAGTAATGAATATTTTGTTGTATTGCATACTAAAATAAAATTATACAAAGAATATTCTGTCTGTTCTTTTATGACCACTGTTAGGCCAGATTCAGATTTACAGATCTGGTACAAAATACTGGAAGAAATAGTGTTGCATGCAGCACTCTTTCTTCCGGTAAAATGCCGGGCAGCTGAGCAGAAACCAAACTGACCCTATTATACTCAATGAGGTCCATTTGGTGCTGTTCGGTTCCATCATAAGACGGCTATTCAACCAGGGGATTCCCTTTCCTGCCCCCCAAAGGGAGTAGGAAAACAGAACCCCCACTGCAGATGTGAAAACAGGTTTATTGCTCTAATATTTACAACTGACTGGTGTAGGACTGCTGTCTGTTCTTCTGTCCAGCTAGCATGCCAAACTACTGTGTTGGGAAATTACTGCTTGTACCAGTTTTTCCCAACTTCAAGGCACCCCAACAGGTCATGTTTTTAGGATATCCTCTAGTAAGAACACCTGTGGCAATGTCTGAGGCATTGACAATAATTACATCAGCTGTGCAATACTGAGGACATACAGAAAACATGACCTGTTGGCGGTCCCTGAGGACTGGAGTTGAGAAGCACTGGCTTATACAGTATGTATGTGTTGTATAAGGCTTGGTCACCACACTGCGATACCTACATACAGCCGAAAGCCCATCTTCCCACGGTGGCCAATGCCAATGGGATTCAGCTTGAAATCCTGCTCTCTTATGAGTAAAATCTTTTGCCCATTGGCACCATGTGGGGGTGCAGTTTCAGTTTCATGCAGTGACTGTAGCATAGAAACCGAAACAAATGCAAACATGACAGCACTAGCATCACGGTGTGAAGAGATCCATAGGATAAAAGAAAGATGTCCAAATCTTTGTACAGTTAGCTCTCCCTAGTGGTGGTTGCTGTTAAATGATATGGCCGTGTGATCAGGACTTATTCTGTGTTGGACCTCCTCTTACCAGACCTAGCGTCGGGGCCAATTTTAGACAAAGGATGGACCTGGGCAAAAGGAAAAGTAGGGAATTTCAATGACAGGGTGACCATACACAACCAGCCATCAACTAAATCAATACATATAAAGGTCTTTGCACATAACAAGCATCAAACCATATTTTTCTGTAGTCACAGCCTGGCGAACCTTATTGAATGGGTTCCTAGCTTTAACCCAATAAAGACCAAGTGCCATAAATATATGGCGTTTAGTGATTTAGTGATGGAATTTAATCCTGCGCCATAGTAAAAATACAGCACGGGATTAATGGTCCTTTTCCTGCTATGTAGCCAAGGACCCAAAGGAGAAGACAGAAGTGGTTTTAACCTTCTCTTTTACAAGCTACATAGCGCTCAATAAGTGCTATGTACAGAATGCAGGAAGTGGCACTGCCATTTCCTGCATGTGACCTGATGATCATGTGATTGCAGGAGACTCTTGGTATGTCATTGCTGCAGGGTCTTAGCAGAGTCCAGAACAGCTCTGACAGTGACTATTGGTAAGAACCTCGTATTTTTATGCGGATAGTATAAACAACAGCTGTGCAGTTTTATTCAGATATTAAATGTGTATGAGCACTAAGGCACAGGGTTTTGTTAATGTTTCAGTCCCACTCCTTGTCACTTCCTTAAGTATGTAATCCTCACTAGAGATGAGCGAACGTGTTCTTCCGAGCTTGATATTCGTGCGAATATTAGGGTGTTCGGGATGTTCGTTATTCGTAACGAACACCATGCGGTGTTCTGGTTACTTTCACTTCCTTCCCTGAGACGTTAGCGCGCTTTTCTGGCCAATTGAAAGACAGGGAAGGCATTACAACTTCCCCCTGTGACATTCAAGCCCTATACCACCCCCCTGCTGTGAGTGGCTGGGAAGATCAGGTGTCACCCGAACATAAAAGTCGGCCCCTCCCGCGGTTCGCCTCAGATGCCGTGTGAGTTAGATGAGGGACAGTGCTGTTTGTACCGGAGCTGCTGTAGGGAAAGAATTGGTAGTTAGTGTAGGCTTCAAGACCCCCCAAAGGTCCTTATTAGGGCCACTGATAGCTGTGTGTTGGCTGCTGTTAGCAGTGGCAATTTTTTTTTTTCTCAAAATCGGCTCTGCAGAGCGTTGCACCTGGCATTAGGGACAGAAGTGCTGCATAGGCAGGGAGAGTGTTAGGAGTGAGTGTAGCCTTCAAGAACCTCAACGGTCCTTTCTAGGGCCATATTTAACCGTGTGCAGTACTGTCCAGGCTGCTGTTAGCTGTGCTGCATTTTTTTTTTGCGTCTCAAAATCGCCTCTGCAGAGCATTGCACCCTCCATTGATACTGCAGGGAAAGAATTGTATAGGCAGGGCCACAACACAGTTATTATTCATTGAATATACGCAGTGCTGCCTTTTGCTTGTAAAACAAGTGAAAATAATTCTATTTGTCCTGCCTCTGTCCGTCCTAAGGGCGGTGGACACGTGTCGGCTGCGTGTGCAACCTGTAAAAATCAGACGCACCCAGCTACGTTTTACTCCTGGCTTCGCCATTTGCTTTCCTTAATTGGGAAAAAAAATACCTGCTCTGCCACAGTTAATAACTCTGCTACCCTCACGTTCTGTGACACATTAGCAGGAAAACAGCACAGTTATTAAACTTCTCATGTTCATAGAATATACGCAGTGCTGCCTTTTGGTGCAAAAAAACGGAAAATAATTCTATTTGTCCTGCCTCTGTCCGTCCTAAGGGCGGTGGACACGTGTCGGCTGCGTGTGCAACCTGTAAAAATCAGACGCACCCAGCTACGTTTTACTCCTGGCTTCGCCATTTGCTTTCCTTAATTGGGAAAAAAAATACCTGCTCTGCCACAGTTAATAACTCTGCTACCCTCACGTTCTGTGACACATTAGCAGGAAAACAGCACAGTTATTAAACTTCTCATGTTCATAAAATATACGCAGTGCTGCCTTTTGGTGCAAAAAAACGGAAAATAATTCTATTTGTCCTGCCTCTGTCCGTCCTAAGGGCGGTGGACACGTGTCGGCTGCGTGTGCAACCTGTAAAAATCAGACGCACCCAGCTACGTGTTACTCCTGGCTTCGCCATTTGCTTTCCTTAATTGGGAAAAAAAATACCTGCTCTGCCACAGTTAATAACTCTGCTACCCTCACGTTCTGTGACAGATTAGCAGGAAAACAGCACAGTTATTAAACTTCTCATGTTCATAGAATATACGCAGTGCTGCCTTTTGGTGCAAAAAAACGGAAAATAATTCTATTTGTCCTGCCTCTGTCCGTCCTAAGGGCGGTGGACACGTGTCGGCTGCGTGTGCAACCTGTAAAAATCAGACGCACCCAGCTACGTTTTTCTCATGGCTTCGCCATTTGCTTTCCTTAATTGGGAAAAAAAATACCTGCTCTGCCACAGTTAATAACTCTGCTACCCTCACGTTCTGTGACACATTAGCAGGAAAACAGCACAGTTATTAAACTTCTCATGTTCATAAAATATACGCAGTGCTGCCTTTTGGTGCAAAAAAACGGAAAATAACTCTATTTGTCCTGCCTCTGTCCGTCCTAAGGGCGGTGGACACGTGTCGGCTGCGTGTGCAACCTGTAAAAATCAGACGCACCCAGCTACGTTTTACTCCTGGCTTCGCCATTTGCTTTCCTTAATTGGGAAAAAAAATACCTGCTCTGCCACAGTTAATAACTCTGCTACCCTCACGTTCTGTGACACATTAGCAGGAAAACAGCACAGTTATTAAACTTCTCATGTTCATAGAATATACGCAGTGCTGCCTTTTGGTGCAAAAAAACGGAAAATAATTCTATTTGTCCTGCCTCTGTCCGTCCTAAGGGCGGTGGACACGTGTCGGCTGCGTGTGCAACCTGTAAAAATCAGACGCACTAAGCTACGTTTTACTCCTGGCTTCGCCATTTGCTTTCCTTAATTGGGAAAAAAAATACCTGCTCTGCCACAGTTAATAACTCTGCTACCCTCATGTTCTGTGACACATTAGCAGGAAAACAGCACAGTTATTAAACTTAGATTATACATTCACTAGAGGCAGTGGGGCCTTTCGTTTTCAAAAAAGGGAAAAAATTATATTTGGCCTGCAGTCTTGCGCCAATTTATTAGCTGCCTGTGAAATCAAATCACTGGTAATACAGCATGCTGAGGGGTAGGGGTAGGCCTAGAGGACGTGGACGCGGCCGAGGACGCGGAGGGCCAAGTCAGGGTGTGGGCACAGGCCGAGCTCCTGATCCAGGTGTGTCGCAGCCGACTGCTGCGCGATTAGGAGAGAGGCACGTTTCTGGTGTCCCCACATTCATCGCCCAATTAATGGGTCCACGCGGGAGACGGTTATTAGAAAATGAGCAGTGTGAGCAGGTCCTGTCCTGGATGGCAGAAAGTGCTTCGAGCAACCTATCGTCTACCCGCAGTTCTGCGCCGTCCACTGCTGCAAATCCGAATCCTCTGACTGCTGCTCCTCCTTCCTCCCAGCCTCCTCACTCCACTACAATGACACCTGCTCAGGAGCGGGAACACTCCCAGGAACTGTTCTCGGGCCCCTGCTTAGATTGGGCAGCAGCGGTTCCTCTCCCACCAGAGGAGTTTATCGTCACTGATGCCCAACCATTCGAAAGTTCCCGGGGTCCGGGGGAAGAGGCTGGGGACTTCCGCCAACTGTCTCAACAACTTTCTGTGGGTGAGGAGGACGATGACGATCAGACACAGTTGTCTTGCAGTGAGGTAGTAGTAAGGGCAGTAAGTCCAAGGGAGCAGCGCACAGAGGATTCGGAGGAAGAGCAGCAGGACGATGAGGTGACTGACCCCACCTGGTGTGCAACGCTTACTCAGGAGGACAGGTCTTCAGAGGGGGAGTCAAGGGCATCAGCAGGGCAGGTTGCAAGAGGCAGTGCGGTGGCCAGGGGTAGAGGCAGGGCCAGACCGAATAATCCACCAAGTGTTTCCCAAAGCGCCCCCTCGCGCCATGCCACCCTGCAGAGGCCGAGGTGCTCTAAGGTCTGACAGTTTTTCACAGAGACGCCTGACGACCGACGAACAGTGGTGTGCAACCTTTGTCGCGCAAAGCTCAGCCGGGGAGCCAACACCAACAGCCTCACCACCACCACCATGCGCAGACATATGATGGCCAAGCACCCCGCAAGGTGGGACGAAGGCCGTTCAGCGCCTCCGGTTTGCACCCCTGCCTCTCCCCCTGTGCCCCAACCTGCCACTGAGATGCAACCCCCCTCTCAGGACACAGGCACTACCGTCTCCTGGCCTGCACCCACACCCTCACCTCCGCTGTCCTCGGCCCCATCCAGCAGTGTAGTTCAGCGCACCGTCCAGCCGTCGCTTGCGCAACTGTTGGAGCGCAAGCGCAAGTAGGCCGCCACGCACCCGCACGCTCAAACGTTAACCGTCCGCATAGCAAAATTCATCAGCCTTGAGATGCTGCCGTATAGGGTTGTGGAAACGGAGTCCTTCAAAAGTATCATGGAGGCGGCGGCCCCACGCTACTCAGTTCCCAGTCGCCACTACTTTTCCCGATGTGCCGTCCCAGCCCTGCACGACCACGTCTCCCGCAACATTGTACGCGCCCTCACCAACGCGGTTACTGCCACGGTCCACTTAACTACGGACACGTGGACAAGCACAGGCGGGCAGGGCCACTACATCTCCCTGACGGCACATTGGGTGAATTTAGTGGAGGCTGGGACAGAGTCAGAGCCTGGGACCGCTCATGTCCTACCCACCCCCAGAATTGCGGGCCCCAGCTCGGTGGTGGTATCTGCGGAGGTGTATGCTTCCTCCACTAAAGCACCCTCCTCCTCCTCCTCCTCCTCCTCTGTCTCGCAATCAAGATGTGTTAGCAGCAGCATGTCGCCAGCAGTCGGTGTCGCGCGGTGTGGCAGCACAGCGGTGGGCAAGCGTCAGCAGGCCGTGCTGAAACTACTCAGCTTAGGCGATAAGAGGCACACGGCCCACGAACTGCTGCAGAGTCTGACACAGCAGACCGACCGCTGGCTTGCGCCGCTGAGCCTCCAACCGGGCATGGTCGTGTGTGACAACGGCCGTAACCTGGTGGCGGCTCTGCAGCTCGGCAGCCTCACGCACGTGCCATGCCTGGCCACGTCTTTAATTTGGTGGTTCAGCGCTTTCTGAAAAGCTACCCACGCTTGTCAGACCTGCTCGTAAAGGCGCGCCGGCTCTGCGCACATTTTCGCAAGTCCCACACGGACGCTGCCACCCTGCAACATCACTTTAAGCTGCCAGTGCACCGACTGCTGTGCGACGTGCCCACACAGTGGAACTCTACGCTCCACATGTTGGCCAGGCTCTATGAACAACGTAGAGCTATAGTCGAATACCAACTCCAACATGGGCGGCGCAGTGGGAGTCAGCCTCCTCAATTCCTTTCAGAAGAGTGGGCCTGGTTGGCAGACATCTGCCATGTCCTTGGTAATTTTGAGGAGTCTACCCAGGTGGTGAGCGGCGATGCTACAATCATTAGCGTCACCATTCCTCTGCTATGCATCTTGAGAAATTCCCTGCAAACCATAAAGGCAGCTGCTTTGCGCTCGAAAACGGGGGCGGGGGAAGACAGTATGCCGCTGGATAGTCAGGGCACCCTCCTGTCTATTTCTCAGCGCGTACAGGAGGAGGAGGAGGAGCATGAGGAGGATGAGGAGGAGGGGGAAGAGACAGCTTGGGCCGCTGCTGACGGTACACCGGCTGATTGCCTGTCATCCTTTCAGCGTGTATGGCCTGAGGAGGAGGAGGAGGAGGAGGAGGATCCTGAAAGTGATCTTCCTAGTGAAGACAGCCATGTGTTGCGTACAGGTACCCTGGCACACATGGCTGACTTCATGTTAGGATGCCTTTCTCGTGACCCTCGCGTTGCACGTTGCACGTGGCATTCTGGCCACGACGGATTACTGGGTGTACACACTGCTCGATCCACGGTATAAGGAGAACCTGCCCACTCTGATTCCCGAAGAGGAAAGGGGTTCGAGAGTGTTGCTATACCACAGGACCCTTGCGGACAAGCTGATGGTAAAATTCCCAGCCGACAGCGCTAGTGGCAGAAGGCGCAGTACCGAGGGCAAGGTAGCAGGGGATGTGCGTAGATCGAGCAGCATGTACATCCCAGGCAGTGCAACAGTCTTTAAGGGCCTGGCCAGCTTTATGGCTCCCCACCAAGACTGTGTCACCGCTCCCCAGTCACGGCTGAGTCGGCGGGAGCACTGTAAAAGGATGGTGAGGGAGTACGTAGCGGATCGCACGACCATCCTTGGTGACGCCTCTGCCCCCTACAACTACTGGGTGTCGAAGCTGAACACGTGGCCTGAACTAGCGCTGTATGCCCTGGAGGTGCTTGCTTGTCCTGCGGCTAGCGTCTTGTCGGAGAGGGTGTTTAGTGCGGCTGGGGGAATCATCACAGATAAGCGTAGCCGCTTGTCAACCGACAGTGCCGACAGGCTAACACTCATCAAGATGAACAAAGGCTGGATTTCCCCAGACTTCTGTTCTCCACCAGCGGACAGCAGCGATACGTAAGCAATACGTAGGCTGCACCCGCGGATGGAAGCTACGTTCTCTCTCACCATCCAAAACGGGGACATTTCTGCTTCATCAATCTGTGTCTAATATTCCTCCTCCTCCTCCTCCTCCTGCTCCTCCTCCTGAAACCTCACGTAATCACGCTGAACGGGCAATTTTTCTTAGGGCCACAAGGCTCACTCAAATAATTTTTCTGAACAATTTTTATAAGTTTCAATGCGCTTAAAAGCGTTGGAACTTTAACTTGAACCAATTTTTCGTTACACTGGGCTGCCTCCAGGCCTAGTTACCACTTAAGCCACATTAACCAAAGCGATTAATGGGTTTCACCTGCCCTCTTGGCTGGCCATGGCCAATTTTTGGGATGTACATTAGTACTGTTGATACAGCAATTTTTGTGGGCCCTCGCCTACAGTGTAATCAAATTAATTTTTAGCCCACCTGCATTACAGCTGACGTTACCTCAGCTGTGTTGGGCAATGCAATGGGATATTTTTATGTACCGCCGGTGGGTTCCAGGGAGCCACCCATGCTGTAGGTGCACACGGAGTTTTTAATACATCTGTACACTTCTAAAGAACCCCAGTCTGACTGGGGCATGCAGTGTGGGCCGAAGCCCACCTGTATTACGCACGACATTACTACCTCAGCTGTGTTGGGCAATGCAATGGGATATTTCTATGTACCGCCGGTGGCTTCCTGGCACCCACCCAGGCAGTGGGTCCACAGGGAGTTTAACCTACATGTGTCCACTTCTAAAGAACCCCAGTCTGACTGGGGCATGCAGTGTGGGCCGAAGCCCACCTGCATTAAGCACGACATTACTACCTCAGCTGTGTTGGGCAATGCAATGGGATATTTTTATGTACCGCCAGTGGGTTCCAGGGAGCCACCCATGCTGTAGGTGCACACGGAGTGTAATCTACATGTGTCCACTTGTAAAGAACCCCGGTCAGACTGGGGCATGCAGTGTGGGCCGAAGCCCACCTGTATTACGCACGACATTACTACCTCAGCTGTGTTGGGCAATGCAATGGGATATTTTTATGTACCGCCGGTGGGTTCCAGGGAGCCACCCATGCTGTAGGTGCACACGGAGTTTTTAATACATCTGTACACTTCTAAAGAACCCCAGTCTGACTGGGGCATGCAGTGTGGGCCGAAGCCCACCTGTATTACGCACGACATTACTACCTCAGCTGTGTTGGGCAATGCAATGGGATATTTCTATGTACCGCCGGTGGCTTCCTGGCACCCACCCAGGCAGTGGGTCCACAGGGAGTTTAACCTACATGTGTCCACTTGTAAAGAACCCCAGTCTGACTGGGGCATGCAGTGTGGGCCGAAGCCCACCTGCATTAAGCACGACATTACTGCCTCAGCTGTGTTGGGCAATGCAATGGGATATTTTTATGTACCGCCGGTGGGTTCCAGGGAGCCACCCATGCTGTAGGTGCACACGGAGTGTAACCTACATGTGTCCACTTGTAAAGAACCCCGGTCAGACTGGGGCATGCAGTGTGGGCCGAAGCCCACCTGTATTACGCACGACATTACTACCTCAGCTGTGTTGGGCAATGCAATGGGATATTTCTATGTACCGCCGGTGGCTTCCTGGCACCCACCCATGCTGTGGGTCGACAGGGACTTCACAATAGGGAGTTGTACCTGCCTGTGTCTATGAATTAAAAAGCCCGGTCTAACTGGGGCATGCAGACACCTTGACAGAATGAATAGTGTGTGGCCCATAGGTTCCCCATTGCTATGCCTACGTGTGCAGCTCCTGATGACGGTGGCACAGGATTCTATTTCTCATTGCTTCTGTACAGCATTGTGGGCTATCGCCCCGCCCCTTTTAAAGAGGGCCGCTGCCTAGCCATGCCAACCCTCTGCAGTGTGTGCCTGCGGTTCCTCCTCATGGCAGACGCACTTCTAAATAGACATGAGTGTGGCGTGGCATGAGGGCAGCTGAAGGCTGCGCAGGGACACTTTGGTGTGCGCTGTGGGGGGGAGGGGGGGCGGTTGGTCAGCATGTAACCCAGGAGAAGTGGCAGCGGAGTGTCATCCAGGCAGTGATTGTGCTTTGTTGTAGCTAGTGTGGTGCTTAGCAAAGGTATGCCATGCTAATGAGAGCTTTTCAGAAGTAAAAGTTGTTGGGAGGGGGGGGGGGGCCCACTCTTGCCGGTATTGTGGCTTAATAGTGGGACCTGTGAACTTGAGATGCAGCCCAACATGTAGCCCCTTGCCTGCCCTATCCGTTTCTGTGTCATTCCCATCACTTTCTTGAATTGCCCAGATTTTCACACATGAAAACCTTAGCGAGCATCGGCGAAATACAAAAATGCTCTGGTCGCCCATTGACTTCAATGGGGTTCGTTGTTCGAAACGAACCCTCGAACATCGCGGGAAGTTCGTTCCGAATAACGAACACCCGAACATTTTGGTGTTCGCTCATCTCTAATCCTCACCATTATCAAAAGCACATAAATAAAAGTGGAATACATTAACATCTAATCACACAGTCATAGACAGGCATCTGCTTGTTCTTTCACTCAGGGACATGTGTATGCTACCACTATAAAAAGACCAATACAACCACTAATACTGCCGTAGGGCAATCATATAGTGGTCATAAACCAGTTTTACAAAGGCAATATGCAGTGTTTAATTGTGCTGGAGACCATGGAAGACACAGTCTCAGACAGAATACATTAATAAATCCATTTGTGACATCTGTTTGTAGCTGTTCACTTTCCACTACAAATACTTACCTTCCCAGCTCCTCTTCAACCTGACATAGTTGATCGTCAAGATATTATGTGCATGCTGTGTACTATGTCCTGGCATAAGATCCTCTCAATACCCAGTGGGGTGGTGCCCAATGCTGAAGAGGTTCCAGGAGCGTGGGCATACCGGAGCCCGTGGACTCAACCTATAACTGCTGTTCAGCTGCCTGACCACTTTAAGAGAGATGAAGACCCTTTGATGAAGAGCAATAGCTCAGCTAGTCCTTCCCAACACTGGCTTGGCCTACAGCTGTTGTACAGTCTGCCTTTGTGGTAGGTATACCTCTAGAACGTGGATAATTCCTTTAGTCTATATGATTAGTATAAATGTGCATCACTAACATTCTAAATTTCCTTAGGTGAAAAAATCAGGAATATATAGAATTTTTCTGGGAAAAAAATGCAAAACCGACACCTTTAAGCGTGAATGAAAACATTATAAGTAGCTGCTGACTTTAATCATGGCATTAACATCTATGGATAAGTTTTATGCAATTTGAAAAAATCCCTTAAAATAAAAATACTTCCCCTTTTATTGCGATATTCTAATAATTTAGCATTACATACAATTTCCAAGACTACCATAAGTCATCCATTCTAAAATTATTATCCAGTAAGGCCAGATATACAGCCACAGCCATGTTGCGTCTGAGAAGCTCAGATGCAACTAGCGACAGCCAACACATGAACACCCGTCTGTGTGCTGTCCAATCCCCATGGACCCTGCAAGTCCTATTCTCATCTGTGAAAGTAGACAACAAATCATGCCAATTTTAATTTTAGACAGACCATTAGTCCATGTAAAAAACTGGCCATCTAACTAGCTTCATAGGAATACATGGACATCAACCAACTCAAATATATGGCCATCTGAATGAGCTCTAAAGCTGGGTTTACACTAACGATCATAATTCTGTATTTCGGTTTTGTCATGAACGCAGATCACAGAGTGCTGGATGCAAATAGCACTAAGAGGTCCCCATTGACTATAATGGGGTCAGTCAGGCCTCCGACTTGCCCTCTGGCATTTTCCTGGACAAAAAATGTTGCATGGTGTGTTATTTTGTCCATTATTTTTTGCTGTTGGCTCTGAATGGCCTAGTTTAGTACTTAAGGATGCCATGATTTTTTGGTATTTCCATGGCCACTTTTCAAAAGCCATTACTTTATTTTTCCATCAACATTTTATTATTCTTTTTTAGGGGGGGAAGACAGGGTGAAAGAACTCATCAATTCTGCCATTGTTTCTTTTTCCGTTTAAGCTTTCACTATGCAGTACAAATGACAATCATTTTGTTCTGTGGGTCGGTATGCTTAACATGGTATATTTTTTTTAGGTTTTTCTACACAAGCGTATGCGTTTTTACGTTCGCACGTCCGCGCCCTAAATTTGCATGAATGGACGATATTTCGCAATCAAGTCCCGAGCTTAATTAGCATTTTCTCGTCCATTCACATGACCGGGTGCGATGTTTTCAGCGAAAAAATATGTTGCACCCTGTAAAACCCTCGCTTGGCATAAATCCTTGGTATGACTTCAAAAGCCTAAATAGAGGCACCTGTAACCTTTTCGCAGCGTTGGACACTGCAAAACTGTCTCCCCATCTCTATTTTTTTCCAGCTTCCACCGAAGTCCATGGGACCCGCCAGCATATATTGGTCAAAAGATAGAACCAGAACTATCTTATTACCCACTGTATAATGGCCGGTACGCATTTCGGTCACGTATGTTCTATTTTTTATGGTGTGAGGTTTTTCCGCACCGTAAATTCGCCCATGTGATCAAATGCATTGGAAACCAATGCCTCAAATGGTCGTGTATATCAGCCAGCTGTGAAAACGTTGCCGATATACGATCGTGTGGATAAGGCCTCAGTCTCATAACTTTTTTATGTTTCGATGGACAGAGCTGTCTAAGGGCTTGTTTTTTTGTGTAATGCGCTATAGTTGTCATTAATATTATTTTGGGGTACACATGACCTTTTTGATCACTTTTATTGCGCTTTTTTTTGGGAAGCAAAATAAAAAAAAAAGACTTTGGGCTCCTTTTTTTAAAATAGCCTTTGCCCTGTGGGATAAAAAGTGTATTCAATTTAATTAACAGGAAGCTACAGATGCAGCAATTTCAAATGCGTTTTTTTTTTGTTTTTTTTTTTTAAACAAAAAAGGGAAAGTGTACAAAAAGGCTTTTTAATTTTTTTTAGGTGAGTTTTTTTTACAATTTCTATGTCCCTGCAGGGGACTTGAACCTGCAATTTTATGGTCGTTCAGATAATACACAGCAGTAATTCTGTACTGCAGTGTATTATCTCTATTCATTCACAACAAAAGCCATGGCATACCTGGAGGCCATGGACTAGTGTTCTGCTGCCATGGCAAGGCATTGGCCCTCCTTAATTAGATTAATGTGGGCCAATAACCTTACAGAGGGAGTTCCCTTCCTCTGTTAACTTTGTACATGCTACGATCAACATTGATCGTGACATGTAAGGGGTTAACGGTGGGGATCGGTGTTCTCCCTGATCCCTGCTGTTGCAGCGGGACCACAACTGACAGCTACAGCCTGCTCCCACTGTGGTTGGCACAGACTCACCTCCTGAACCCATGTCATCTATATGTTGTACCGTACATGTACAGCAATTTGTAGGAACTCCTTCCCTCCCATAACGAAAATGTACATCTTATACAACTATGTAATACTTTGACAGGCTGGGTCCAATAGAGTGATAGCCACTGCTTGCAGGATCCCCTCCCAATGATATTCATATGCACTAATAGGGCTTGCTAGTTACATAGTTATATACAGATGTGTTATTTTTTAACATGCCCGTCATGGCACTCTATGCTAGCATGGTTGTTCTCTTACAAATGAACATTGTGTGCACTAGAGGTGTATCATGCTACATTTCTAGGTGGAAAAATGCACCGGTCTGTTAATTTCTATCTTTTTCGATCATATAGATCATTAATTGCTGGATTGATTATAACCCTCAATGCCATTTGTTATTAGATAAGAATCTAGCCCTTTTTAAAAGTGACATGATATCTACAATTACTACCTCTTGCATGCCATAGTTTGACTACTTTAACTGTAAAGAAGCTTTTTCTTATATTGTTGTAATGAGACAATCCCTTTAATTGCTTATAGTATAACTGGTTTTACATTGTTAAATGATCTAAATTATATTTCAGCAACTATACATATAAAGGCAAGTTGCCCAATTCTCTTTTACACTGAGTTTGTACAGGAAGGTTTGATAACTTTGAAAACCTACTGGTGCGTTTTCTGGACTGTTCTTTCTAGAAGACCAGGGTGACTGAGCGTTTGATTTGATGAATATGCCAAAAAGCATAATTAAGCTCCAGAGTTCTTTGGAAAGTAGCCGAGTGAGTAATAGCATGCCAGGAAGCAAACAATTGGACTGATTAGTATGTACAATGTGGTGTTCTAACTAGATTATAACAATGATTACAACAACCCTGTTGGATTGGTTGATTGAATGATTACACAGAGTTTAAATTTGCACTCTTACCTGCAATGAACCTGTGTATATCCAGCACTGTGAGCAGAAGAAGTGCTGCATGTAGCAGTGGATTATCAGGTATGCTTAGAATGTATTTTTTATGCTGGAATATAGCTTTAATATGCAATATTTTGACTTTTTAATCAACAGAGTTGGGTTTAGAAAGTATCTATCTAGTTTTAGGAGCAGTTTGGTGAAGGTTGTGGCAGTGTTTGCCCAGGGTTTCCTAACCATTTTATTATTGGGGAGCGCCTGGAAAAGAATTCCTATCTCAGGAAAGCTCTACCAATAAATGTTCTTAAAAAGGACAAAACGGCTAAAATAAGAAATAAGCAAGTGCTTAGAAATCACTGAACCATAAAAGTGTTCTTATTTGTAACTCTGGCCTCAAACTGCTACATTAATTCAAACCCCAAATGTCAGACCCTACAATTAATTCCAACTCAAGACCTCGAAATTAATCAGACCCTAGCAAAGACCCCTAAATTAGTTTAGACCTCAGATCAGAGACAAAACTTATATTACCAAAATAGTTTTTGTTTTATTAATTAAAACCAGAAAGATAAACATTTTCGAATCTGTTTTTATTTTCTAATTGTAAATTTTTTTTATTTTCTAATCATACATGACTATTGGGGCGTCCATCTTGCTTGAGCTACATTTAACGGCATTTAGAGATATACTTTACAGCAGCTTCACGGGCCATTCTCACAATGGACATTAGCTAACCCATTGACTTGTATGGGAGACTGTTCTAGGCATGCTCTGTGACCTGTGAAGAGGCCATATTGCAGGGAGGGAGAGTAGATAGTTACATCTTATATCTATTGTGAATGATGGATCCTGCGTTATCTACATATAGGTGTTACCTCTTAGTGTAATCATGCCTGTGATGTTAGTGAGATGACTGCAGCAAAGCTTTCTCTACAGAACAGGAAGTATCAGTTTGTTAATAGGCTTTGTGGTCAGTGCAAAAATGCAGGATTTTAGGATTTTTTTAAAATGATAGATTATGACCAAAATACACAGGAGTCAGTCGTGGAGGCTTCCACTCCGACCTCTGTGTTATTGCGGTGCTGACAGCATGCGCCCACACAGCTGATCAATCGGTGTCCCGAGCGACGCACCCCAGCCGATCAACAATTGATGACCTATCCTGATGATAGGTCATCAATAGTATTTCAGTGGAAAACACCTTAAACTCAGACCTCAGAACCCTAAATCAATCAGATCCCAGATCAGACTTCTGACCCCTAAATCAAATCCCTAAATCAAACCCCAGATCAGATCACAAAAATCAGACCCTGACACCAAAGTCCAATACCTGATTGGACCTCTAAATCAGACCTCAGAACAGATTCTGAGGTGAAATGTAGACTAGACCCCTGAATCAGACCCCAAAATTAATCAGAAAAAAAGTACACAAAGTACTGATGCCAGGCATTTTGTTGCTCAATAACCCTGGTTGAGAAATGCTGGTGTAGTCTTTTCACGAACATTTTAAAAAGTCTCTAAATGATTAATGTTGTATGGGACTCCCGAGTCAAATGTGTTTCTGAGTCCTACAGTAACAATGACTTATTGTCACACACACATGTATCACAATGGTGTTATAGCAGAATACACAATATTCTAGAATATTCACAAAGACAAGAGCTGCCCTGAAATCCTGTGAAAATAACTGCATGAGTGACTTACATGGTTGCAGAGAAAAGCTAAAACAAGATACACAGTATTTTGTTGGGTGTCCTTGGGGCAAATATATTTAAGTTTGTGTTGCTGAGAATTGTGAAAATTCATTTGTCCTTTTGTTTGTGCTTTTTTGTATATTGCACTGTTTATTGTGCCGTACTACATTTATTCCACCATTTGCACCACTGATGCTATATGCAATATTCATGTTATATGCTGCCTGTGTTATCTTGTGTATGCCTCCCATATTATCTGCTGCCATACTGGAGACCATATATATAGAGCTGCGTGGCAGGAAGTAGTTTTAGTGTATATGCTGTGGCGCCAACATGAGTCAGGAACAGACGTTGCAGGTTGGTAGGGAGAGCATAGAGCATAGTGCCTTCCAGCCCCTGAGCAGCCTCTTGGGTTGCGAAAGGATGGAGAGCCTCCCTATCATAGAGAGGCTATCATGAAACAAGAAAGCTTCCTTGTTAATAGATGCAAACCAAGTCTATAAACCTTCCAGAAAGTGGTATGTGGTGTAATGTAATTAGGAGATTGAAACATAGAAGACTGACTGCTTCAGTCTATCTAGTCTGTCCTTAAATCAATTAACTAGAAAAGCTGCGAGAGGAGGAAAGAACCTGCAGGTCCTAGTGAGATGAATCCGGTTACAGAGGTGGATGAGAGACAAGTAGGGTAAAATCTTACTGATTAGCTGAACACAGTGCCAACTGCTATATGTGCGTGCCAGGCAGGATGCCAGCGGCAGTTGGAGGGGAATTGGAGAAGCAGCAGATTATATCTTACATAGTAATGTAACAGCTTTGCTTTTTGAAGACTGTATATTCAAGATAAGCTTGCACCACTTTCCTCTCTAGAGATACATTGTCTACTTATAATTCAGGATGATATTCATTGCAAAGATTTGCCTCGTAGAGCTGTCTTTTTATGGTTCAAATTTTTTTACTAGAGAATCGAAATACGTATAAAGTCATAAGTATGCCTATCTTGAAAAGGAAGATTTTACATGAACATGAGACCATCTATCACAGAAAATAGAGCTAGTAAAACTGACTCTACTTCAATTTAACTGTGAAATGCTAAGAAAAGCCAAACCTTGAAAAGAGAAAAAAAAGAAAGGGGAGGGGAAAGGAAGGAGGAGAAAAAGTCTTGTGATCCTAGCTCTTTAGATTGATCCTAGGGTAAAAGCCTTTTCACAGAGGACAATTATCATTAGTAGTTGTTCAAAACCCCACACTCCTGCTTACGGTGAATGGAGGCGTCCCTGCTGGTCGTGTTCTGAGAGATCCAGCATTTGCCCGTCACTCATCCCATGTAAATGGGCCCCTAAGAGCTGGGCTATAGGTACGCTAGGGGTCACAAGGCAACCCAGGCATCAAACAACGTCAATGACTGAAAGTGAACCAGTGGGGCCTAGGTGGAGTAAAATCCATGATATGTATTATTTTCAAAGGTTGATATTTCCTCCAAGTGTATCAGAGAAATTAAGGTCTCCACCCACGTCCGCCAGTAAGGACGAGACTGCAATTTTCCCAATTTATGTACAAGTTGTTCAGTTGCTAAAATACAGAAATGGAATAGGCCTTTTCAAAATTTAACCTGCAAACATAGATAACAAGGCTAACAGGGGTTATCGATACTAGAGAAAAACATAATGCTGTAGCGTCTTCCAGTGCTGGATAGGAGCTGCGGGTGTAGTAGCTATGCCAGTCACTAGGGAGTAGTCAGGATAGCCAGGAGTCATTATCAGAAAGTCTCAGGTCGCAGTACAGATGGAGGAAGCGGGTAGCTATGTCAGGAGGAAAGCCAGGATTCGTTATCAGAGGAGTGGCATTACAGAGTTTCTGGTGGAAGCTCTGCACCTCTGAACAGGAGCTGACTAGCATCTCTAGTATTTGTCCGTCTTTTGAGGCAAGATCTTGTCTTGCCTCAAAAGACAAAAAAGTCTATGTAATACTCCTTTAGCAGAGGAGCTTGTAATTGAGTTCCTGTCATTTGCAGGAGACAGATATATCATGAGTTAGAAGAAAGAACTTTATCCACAAACCTCCCTGAAAGGTCCTCCCCAGTTCTTTCTCCCATGTCCGTATGAACTAACACCCTGGGGCCTCTGCCACTCCAACCGGCAACATATTGTAGACCAGAGAGATTTTGTGTATCAGGGCCTCAATAGACAAACAAAGTTGTTCCCAATATGAAGGGTTTCCATTTTTTTTCTAAATGATCTGGAGAAGGGAATTGATGGGAAACTGATCAAATTTGCTGATGACACAAAGCTAGGAGGGATAGTTAACACTAGGGAAGAGAGAGAGAATATTCAAAAAGATCTAGAAAAGCTTGCAAAGTGGGCAGCGACTAACAGAATGTTATTTAACAAGGAGAAATGCAAGGTCCTACATCTGGGCAAGAAAAATGAAAAAAACACATACAGAATGGGAGGAATTGGGCTAAGCAGCAGCACATGTAAAAAAGATTTGGGTATACTAATAGATCATAGACTGAACATGAGTCAACAATGTGATGCAGCAGCCAAAAAGGCCCACACAATTCTGGGATGTATTAAGAGAAGCATTGAGTCTAGATCATGTGAGGTCATTATCCCCCTCTACTCTTCCTTAGTCAGACCTCATCTTGAATACTGTGTCCAGTTCTGGGCACCCCACTTTAAAAAAGACATAGACAAAGTAGAGCAAGTTCAGAGAAGAGTTACCAAGATGGTAAGCGGTCTGCAAATCATGTCCTATGAAGAACGATTAAAGGATCTGGGAATGTTTAGCTAGCAAAAAAGAAGGCTGAGAGGAGACTTAATAGCAGTCTACAAATATCTGAAGGCTTGTCACACTGTAGATGGATCAGCCCTATTCTCATTTGCACAAGGAAAGACTAGAAGCGTCACCGCGTCGTCATCGTAGCTCCGCCCCATCACGTGTGCCGATTCCAGCCAATCAGGAGGCTGGAATCGGCAATGGAACGCACAGAGCCCATGGTGCACCATGGGAGAAGACCCGCGGTGCACCATGGGAGAAAACCGCAGTGCATCCCTGGGAAAGGACCGGCGGCCATCTTTGGGAGAAGATTTTTAAAAGTCCTTATTTCGTCGGATCGGTGAGTAGCAAGCGGTTTAAAAACCGCTTTAATTTGCTATTTTATGCCAGGGGGGTGACAGGGGGAATGGGGTAATGTAAAATTTTGATGCTTGCCGCGAGACAACCCCTTTAAACCAAAATCCCTTCTGAACTTCAGCTTGTCAAAGAATAGCCGGCAAAAGCTTCAGGTCCTCTCCAGTCATCACATCATTAGGAAGAGAAAGGAAATAGAGGCCCACAACAGTTACCTCATAATGGGGATTGCCCATTAGGGCATAAGTAGACCCGGAGAGGAGAACAATCCTAGCTGTATGCAAATCTGTTCCATATACTTAATACCAGACCCAGGATAGGAAATAAATTCCTAAGTTGCTTATATGAGCCGGGCAATAACCAGAACAAACCCTGTGCCCTAAAAGGGACCAGGACTTAAAATCTCAACACAGAGTTCAGCTTTTTAGAAAATAGTTATACATTTTTTGATAAATAAAATAACATGGATAACATAAATAATTCTAAAACACTTTATAAAACATTAAATAATATGGATGACATGAATCATTATAGAACATTTTGGGAGGCATTCTGAATTTTACAACCTTTTTAAGAGGCACAGAAAGAAAAGTGTGCCTTTTGTCTTGTTTCTCAGTGGCCAACCATCTCTGGTATCCATTGGCAGCCTCCAGTTCCCATAGATTTAGCTGCCATGTCTCCATGACATGATATAGTTCCCATGATGTAGCTTTCCAAAAATGTAGTGTTCATCAATGAAGGATGAAGTGTTTCTTGTTTGTGTGCCCAGCGATACAGTACATTTTTACCAGGTAATCTGGTACATTTTCATCTATTTATAGTGGTGCAGTACTGTAGTCTTGACAATATCTCTATTTTTGGGAACCGATGAACATACATGGTACCTTAAAGTTTACCTACCTATACCTTTACTTTCAGATTCCAAACATTGTTATATAAGCTCTTACCAGAACTTAGAGCGGACAACCATCTTATTGTTGGCCAACTATTCTTACATTTGAGGCACATAGTTCACGTTCCCTCACCCATGTATGATAAACAGCCAATAACTTTCAACCATTCAGTTCTGAGTTCCATTTTAATATTTACATGCTACCCTTTGAACAATTGCGGAGATGTAGAATTTTAGTTGTCAGCTTTCCTGATCTAAGAAGTTTTGATATATTAGGATTGTATAACCTATATTTCAATGGTTTTAAGATTGTGCCAAGTGGTCATGTAATTGGTGGCACTGCCCTATAGTCTTAACAGTACCACACACATAGTTGTTGTTGTGTATGTCCAAGAAACGTTCCAGTAATTACAGACTTCTCTCTACTCGTTCTTAAAGTGACAAAAGTTCAACCTTACTATGTACACTTTGACCAGATCTTTGATGTTGTATGCCGGTTGTGTAACTATCAGAATCATCTCTGATTCATAAATAAATAGAGGCTTTGGTATGATACTTTAGGATCCAAGGGCATGCAGACAATTTAGTCAAGGAGAAGACATCAGAGTGCCATAATCAATAGTACCATTATAGCCAAAAAAGTTTTCCCCATAATCAAAACTGACAGCAAAATGCCCCATGTGAAAAGTGCCAGCTCAGTACCCCATATCTGAAAGAACCAGCAAAGTGTGATTGGTGATTTTTAGTAGTCTTGAGCAGTAAATGGATTAAAGAGTCCATTCTTGGTGTTTTTGGGTGGTAAAGTGGTTATTCACACTTTGTCATTGTCATTTTGTTTTAATTCTTTGAATAGGTCCACAATTTAGATTTAAGGGTCATAAAACATCATTGTAGGGTCAGAGCTTGCTCCAAATTCCCCTTTCTACTTTACACAACTGTAAAATTAAAGGAGTATTCTGGGCTTTTTGAACCCCTGTTGCCGCTCAGGAATCCCGCCCATCAGCTGATTGTCCGGTTGTCGTTATCAGTGGTCATGGTAGAAAGTGGAAGCGCTGGCTTCACTCATTGAAATCAATCAGAGCACCATGCTTCACTTACACTTCCTGCTTCTCTCATGGCCAGGACATTACTTTCTGTCTTAACCATAAGAGAAGCAGGAAGTGTGAGAGGTCAGCTGATAGACAAGGGTCTCGAGCGTTGGACCCTCATCGATTAGCTACTTATGGCCTATCGAGGGGTACTCTTTAAATTATAAAATTCTGTTTATCTACTGTTGCCATTAGAGGAAATTCAATGCATATGGACTTATATAGTTCTCATTGAAGTCAATGTGAACTATATTAATGGATTTAAAGTCAGCTCCCATTGTGCAGACAGCTAGCGGGCACACTGTACAGGGGTCCAGCAAAGACTGAAGAATGAAGGAGGAAGTCACCCTCCCTTGTGTACGGTCTTTTCAAGTACTGTAGAGATGGAAATTTAGAAGAGAGGTTTTCTAAGAGAAGCATAGAAAAATCTCCTTTATTAATTTTATTTATACATTTATTTATTCATGTTTTTAGAAAATGTAATTAATATAAAATATATTTTTTTAGATTCCTGTTTCAAAAATGAAAACCCTTTTCATTTACGGATATTTCCTTGGTTTAACTCTGGCATCTCCGGTAAGTGACAACATCAATAGCAGACAAATAAATATTACCACTTTTATTACTAAATCAAATTTGGTCTGAGCCTAGGTACAGCTCCTACATTAAAGAGCGTTTGTTACCAGAATATACCTTTTCTATGACTTTGAGGTAATTAATACGGAATCATATGATAAATATATTCTGGTCTGTGATATTGTGATTTTCTTCCCAGAACTTACCGCTGTCCTGAATTGTATCTAAGTTTTTTTAATTAAGGCTGCTGATGAACATTCATAAATGCATATGACATCCCGCCTTTATGCGCCCTCTTTTTAAGTAGCTGATCACGTGACATACTGTCAGGGAAAATTCTGCGTACAGCACCAATCAGGCCCACCCCAATGCCCCGTTGCCGGCGGTAAAGAAGAGACACCACACACGGAGGTCTGGTATAGTTCCTCACACGGGGACATGACTGCGCACTTTATTACAGATTACATGGGATCTTATACCCTTTGGTCTCATCACTAGGAATGGGTGATGGGCTCATTGGCTCAAATTCACCGCATAACCATATATGTAAAGTCCGGATTTCCGGCCTGAGACAGTGAAAGTTATATACGTAGTTGAACAGTCGTTACCTTGATATGGCGCTTCTGGGAAAACAGCCAAGTACACGGCCTTCGTGTTCGGTTCTGTATCATCTCTGAATTTCTGGAAACATCTCTCTCAGCCTTGCAAACTTTTGGAATATCTGATGTAAGGCGACATATACGTTTTTCTCATTTTAACTATGAATAGAACTTGCATACAGGTATAAAAGCATAAAAAACATATGGCAATATATACATATACCCTCACAATACTACACTCAGAGTCTTCACTAAGCCTAAAGAGGTTGTTTCATTAAAAGAAAAATAATTCCACCAGAAGTCAGGTCACGTTCTGAACGACTGGGGGTAGGGAGTGTGTGTGTGTGTGTGTGGGGTGTGGGGTGGTGTGGTGTGGTGTGGTGTGGGGTGGGGGTGGGGGTGAGTATGCTGCCTTTTTTTTATCACACGGACAGCCTTTAATTTAGTTTTTTTTTTTAATGACGCAACCCCTTTAAGCTTTTAGACTCAGTTCAACAAAAGATGACCTTTCAGGATTCATTCACGCATTGCTGTCACCTTGCGTTTTTTGCAGCAATTTTGTTTTGTGTTCTTGTTACTATTACAGAAAAAACTCAACATGACTGCCACGTCTAAATAAACACTTAAGGTGTCCATACACATTCGACTAAAGTTAATAACAATTGACAATTTTAACTAAAACAAACATTCCTTGTGTGCAATTTAATAACAGACAATCACTTTAACCAACTGTCGACTGAGCCCTTAGATGGGGAAAATTGGCTTCTACCTCATTGGGGTTTTTTTTGCCTTCCTCTGGATGAACATTGGCAGGTAATAGACTAAACTGGATGAACATATGCCTTTTTTTGGCCTAACATACTATGTTAATATGTCTTACCTATTGCATTTATTTGGGATTTTTTATCACGCTGAGGTAAATTCCTGCAAGAACCTGACTATTTTTGATTAAAAATACATGAACAAATGCAATATAATGTATTACATTTTACTCTACCTTTGTGATAAGTAATAACCATATATACTGATTTATTTTTAAGATTACAAGCTTTCAAGAATGGAAAGAAGGTCTTATTAACGATAACAATGGAGATTATGGAGAAAAAACTGCATACGTACAAATCCAGCTACATGGTGCAGAAACTCCGAAAAGGGATTCCACAATTCAGCCATCATTAAATGACACTATCACTGGTATAAAAGTACAGAAAGATGAGTCAGGGGTTACAAATCAAACTTCAAGCATTGAGACAAGATGTTCTATATTAAAGTACCAACATAGAAGAGATCTTAGTCGACTGACACAAAAAGTTCCAAAAAAGAAAAACAATGGAAAGAAACATAGGCCAAACAAAGTCATTCAAAGCCACAATGCTTATAACACATCAAGAAAAACACAAGTAAATGACATGATCAAACACAAAATAGAAAAAGGAAGCATCATAAAACTATTACAGAAAAGAAGTGTCGAGGATGAAGATACTCTCGGTGATCCATATTATTCACCAGATATTTCCTATGATTGGGACGCACAAGAAAACTTGATTGACAATTCACAAGAACTGAATGAGCCTGCAGGCTTAGACAAAAGTACTGAAGATTTCTCCTCAAAAACCATGAATGAAAATAGCGACCCCATTGACTCTAGTGAATCAGATCACGTTAGTACAAGTGAGTCCAGCAACCCCCGAGGTTCCTCAGAATCTAGCAGTCCTGTGGATCCAAATGAACCTAATAGTTCAAATGAATCTAGCTACAATACTGAATCAGAGGAATCCATCAGTGATGTGGCTAATAAACCAGTTGTTTTAAATGAAGCAAAAGACTCTCACGAATCATCTGAGCCAAATGTTCAAAGCAGTGATTTCCCTACTCCAGCCTCTGAGACCACCAATGGGCTTAGTGAAGCTACGCATTCAAGTGAGTCACAGAATTCCGATGACTCAAGTCAATCCCATGATCATAATGAATCTAGTAACTCAAGTGACTCTAGTTCAAATGAATCAAGTAATTCAAGTGACTCTAGTTCCAGTGAATCTAGTAATTCAAGTGATTCTAAAACCTCTAGTCTTTCCACAGAGTCCAACACACATTCAGATAAGAGCACAGAAAACAGTAGTCAGTACACAGAGGACACCATGAATATGGATAACATTGAAGAAAATGAGACAGATAGTTAACTTGTTTACTTAACTGTATCATCAGTGTTAAGTTACAGGTATAGGTGCTTTTATATGGAACGATTATCGTTCAAAAAATTGTGAGCGAATACGAACGATAATCATTCAGTCGAAAGAAGAGCCAACAACTGAACAACGAACAAAAATCTTTCACTTTTCGTTCATCGTTCATTTTATGCAGGCAGAAAAACCATTGTTGGCTCATGCGCTTATTGTTTGGTTTAAACAGCAATCATTCAGTTCCTCTCATTCACTTATACAGCGATTGTGAAAGACTGAACGATTCTCGTTTGAGCAAACTAACGATGTATCTGCTGTCTAAACAGGCTGCACAAGAGCGAACGAGCCACCTGTTATGTCACTCGCTCGTTCAAATGATAATCGACTTGTCTAAAAGAACCCTACCTTTATGTGGGACAACTATCGGCCAAATAATGGCCTGAGAGAGCAAATTCAAACAATAGTCATTCAGTGTAAATACGGCTACCGACACGTTGACTGATCAAATGTTATCTGGTTTAAAGCTACAGTCGTGGCACTCCTTTCAGTGATGTCGGGCTTAATTTCCAAGACAAAGCATTCCCTCTTAAAATTCTCCCCAGAAAGTGGAGATCCCCCACATCCCCCCATGAGGTTGATGTGGTTAGATAATCCTAAATATATGGACGAGCTATGTGCTAGCGACGACAACAAATTCTTTAAGCACTACAGTATTTGGGCAACGTGGATCCAGTTTCACTCTTCACCTAAGGCTGAGTTCTGGCTTCTAAGTGGTGTTGTATCTTCATAGCTAGCGTTCTTGGATTCAAAGAATCATTTAAGATTGAGGTTCGGTGACAGGTTCACACTGGGTAACCCCCCCCCCCCCCCCATTCCCTCCCTTATTATCCCTTGGAGTAACTATCCTCTTCCTAATCTTCATGCTTTTTCTGGTTTTGTCTTAGATTTTTCTTTCTCTTTGCTAATAACCTCCTACCGCTTGGTAGGTCTTTTACTTTATTTGGTCTTTGTCCCCCTTGGCGAGAGACAAGACTCAAAATTAATGCAACACTTTGTTTATACATTATTGACTAAAATAAGACTGGATTTTTTTGGGGTACTACTTGTCACTCTTCCCTATAGCGATGTTTAATGTAACATTCTTTTACAAAGTGTGTACGACAGTTTATGATTGTTCCAGTGCACTATGGCGTTGGTAATAATATGATAACAAAATAATATTTTTTTGAACCATAAAGCTACAGTCGTTCGTATTTGAACGACTTGAGAACGAAATTGCATGAAGATCCCCTCTATGAACGATTTCTCAGCAAACAACTAATGAACAATCATTGCTCTGTATAGATGCAAACTAACGACTGTCGTTCATAAGCTTGAATGACTTTTCTAAGCAACTACCTGAGCAACAGTTGCTTAATGTAGGGAGGTACCTTTATTTTAACTGGGTGGAGTTAGAAAACAAACCATTGACTCTTGGTATATTAGAACATTGTGCTCCAGTTGGTAGATGGTGGATCATCATTCTGTGAGTTTATATTAATCATGTGACTCAGACGACACTATTTTGTATATATAAAGTATATCCATGTTAATAAAAGCATCCAATAAAATTTGAGATTCTCCTGCTGAACTCTTTTTTTGGTTTTCAGGGTGTACCCAGTGGAGTTCAGAGTATATAGTGATTTATCATGAAATATACTTGTGCTATGCAATGGAGTGCAACAAGTGAATGGAGCTGTGTTATACTGTAGTTTCCTGTTCATCATGTGACCAGGCAAAAACTAGCTCTGCAGCCCCTTCATTCAAAAGTTTGATGAGGGGTTTCGAAAGTCAGGTCCCTACTGATTATGAAGTGATCCTAGAGAGATACACTATATTTCCTCCTGGTATAATGTTTGTTATTACTGTTTTTGTTTCCAGCGTGTCTATACGGGTCTTGGGGATAATGTTTCTCCTTGTGGAGAGCGCCATAGGAAAAATCACCACTAGGGTGTAGGTAATCTTATATAGGCCATACAATGCTCCCTGGGACAAGGCATGTCAAATGATTGATGGAATAATCCTTTTGGAATAATACCTCCCCTATGAGTCAATATCCAACCTTTTAACAGGCCTTGCAATATCTTACAGTATGAGGGGCAATAACCCTGAAACAATTGTATATACATGGATATTCTGGTTTGGCTCACATCCCTTGTCAGGAGCTGCCTGGCAAATGTTAGCCTGGGTGCAAGCACCCAGCATTGGCCCATAAGTAGCAGCCCACTCTAAGGCCGCCTGCACACGAGTGGAAATCCCGCGACTCAAAGCCTGCATAGGATTGCGTTAACAAACAAACCGCAACATGTCCTATTTCTGTGCGGGGCTCTGCGAGCCCCACACAGAAATGTCACTCACCCGACTGCCGGCTCCGGTCTGCGCATGCGCCGGCTGCCCAGCAGCCGGCACATGAAAGAGCCAGGACCGCCGGGCGCAGGTGAGTACGCGCTCGTCCCTGCAGGTGCTCGGGTCGGGTCCCGTGGCGGGAATCCTCGCCACCGGATCCGACCCGCTCGTCTGCAGGCGGCCTAAGGCTGTACGTACACAAATTACTTTCCTGCTTGAGTTCCATCCAATTGCAACATGGACAGAACGCGGACAGGAAAAGAACCCATTATTTTCAAAGGGTCTATGTACATGAGCGATTTTTCTCCTGGACCAAGAGTCCAAGATAGAAAAATTGCAGCATATCCTATTTTTGAGCGATTCTTGCTAAAAAATTACCAACTTTTTCCAATATGAGTGCAAAAAAAATGAAATCGCAGTTGCATGCCACGTGATTTGTTTTGCAATGTGTTTTTCGCTATTTCAACTACTAGAACATTATGCAAATAAGAAAGA
The DNA here is from genome assembly GCF_035609145.1 of Eleutherodactylus coqui. Lineage (NCBI taxonomy): Eukaryota > Metazoa > Chordata > Amphibia > Anura > Eleutherodactylidae > Eleutherodactylus > Eleutherodactylus coqui. The sequence continues at coordinate 185,378,289 of NC_089843.1, forward strand.
TGGAAAAATACCTCTACAGCTCCATCTATTGGATGGCAGCATTCCATCAAATCAAAGTGACTTTATAACAAGTCTTATCAATGATTGGGAATAGAAAACCAGCTGTTTTGGGATGATTGCCCCTCATCAGTGTGCAGCAGGCTCCTGGCTTAGTCCGTGAGGGGCTATGATGTAGGTCAGAAGTGGTGTCGTGTCTTCTTAAGAAGAACACCCAAAAGGTATGGAGACACCTAGAGGGTGAGTGGGTCAGGGGATGGTATACTGTCTCAAGGAGATAAAGACTTGTTATAAAGTCACTTTGATTTGAAGGAATGCGCCCATCCAATAGATGATGCTGTAGAGGTATTTTTCCATCTTTCTTATTTGCATAGATATCCCAGAGGAGCATCATCTTATAAGTCTCCTTACACATCTTTTAGGTGTTCCCACACCCCTTCTGGCTGCTCTTCTTGGAGAGAGACTACACCATCCGCTGACCCACTCACCCCCTAGGTGTCTCCACACACTTTTTGGGTGCTCTGCTTAAGGAAACACGACACCACTTCTGAACTACAGGAACAACATGCCATTTATTTCACACATGTGAAAAATACATGAAGAGTGATGTGAATCACGGACAAATTGCAGAAAAATAGAGTGCAGTGTAGGTCATATTTTCTAAGACCTTCATTGCACTTGTCTGTGTAAATACGGATGTATGCGCAATTATGCTCGGAGCGTAGTTGCGTATGGACGATTTTTTTTCCTCCGGCTGTTCAAAGTCTGAGCCATAGCGCATGAGTTTGAAAAAAATAGTGGGAAGATAGGTCCTGCCCTATCTTTCCCTCATGTATATTAAATACATGTAGGAAAGATAGGGCTAGTCCTATCTTTCCCTCATGTATATTAAATACATGTGGGTAAGATAGGGCTAGTCCTATCTTTTCTCGCCCGTACAATTAATGGACGAGAATCCTGATAGTGAAAGCAAAACCATTGATTATCACGGCCGTATAACAGGACAAAAACACGCCCATGTGTTTAAGCCCTAAGGGTGGATATGTTCTGGCTGCATCCTTTCATCCTTAACTTTATTTTTTTCAACAAAAATACAGCACCAGAACCAAGTTCAGTGTATAAATACGGTCCCAATATCAAACTTATAACAAATACAGCACAAAGCAACCTCAGTACATTTTGACAAATTAGTTCTGATATCTCCAGTGAGAAGCTTGTGATGCATCTTTTCTAACAGAACCACAATATCATATTAATTACCTTCTGTATCAGACACATTGGGATACACACATTAAAATTAGATAAAAAGTGATACCATAGCAGCCAACCAGAGTTTAGCTTCCATTTCCACTGGAAAATATGAAGAACCTTGATTTGCTGGCATCAACAACCAGGTCCCTGTTGGATTATTGCCTTGAAGGCCACACATATCCAACTCAATGAGTAAACCACAGTCATGCAGGCTGGTTTGCTAGCTGACAGATGTGCTAGTAGTTAATGTGAACCAGCGAATTGGTGGAAAGTCTGGGAAGTCTTTAGTACAGAATTTTAACCAGTTGCGTAGTGAAAAGTATAGGATGTAATAAAAAGTTGGGTACAGATTGTGGTAAGGACACACTCTCAGGTTTCAAGCTCATCCAGCCTCATCAAAAACAGCACCAAATGAAGGAACACCAGCAACTGAATACTAAACCACTAAGTGCTAGGTCCAGTGGACTGAAACAGACAACTGAAAGTATTTCTTGCCTGGGCAACCAGAACAAGTTGTCCTTCTGTAATGAAAAAGACTAATAAATACATCCATGTCCAACTGGTAACCACATAGTTAATTTCTTGACAAAAAAGGAGGAGGAGGTTTTTTAATTGTATTTCTAGATCATAGTTTATAGTAGTGATCAGAACTCAGGGCCTGGCATATATAAAAGACGTAGAGGTAGATTAATGATACTGTTTAAGGCCCAATGTCAACGTGCGGATTGAAATTAGAAAATCGGCGCATGTCTCCCGTGTGGGAGATCTGCTGCTCCAGGAGCCCATAGGGATGCATTAGCATCCGCAGGGCAAATAAATGCATGTGTATGTGATCTTTACCCGGCGCGCGGGTTGCACACGCAGGAAGAAATCACAGCATGCTCCCTTTTTCTGCGGATCTCCCGCACGGACAGCTCCTGCGGCTTCCATTGAAGTCACTGGAAGCCGTCAGGACCCGCGGTACACCTGCAGCTGTGTTTGTGCTGTGCCGCGGATCTGTGGGAGAGCAGGAGATTAAAAAAAAAAGAAAGTGTGCGTGGCACACTGCCAGCATGCCAAGCACATCCGTCGTGCTGAGAAAGAAGATCTGGCCGCAACGGAGGGGAGACCCGCAGCGTCCGGACAGGTGAGTATGCTGTCATTTTTGGCCTCATGGCTGCGGGCACGGGTTCAAACCGCTGCGTGATTCCACTGTGGGTGCCTGTACATGAGGCCTAAGGCCTCATGTCCACTAGAAAGATAGAATTAGCAAATCTGAGCATTTTTACGCGGGTGAGATCCACAATCAAATTTGCTCATTGGGAATTATTGGCCATCCACGGTCAATTAAATTGAATTTAGAAACTCGCGGATGTGATTTAATTTGATATGTGGATTTTATGCGTGGGAAAAAAAATGCAGCATGCTTCATTTTATCACATGCGGATGAGCTCCATTCAAGTCATTGCTTATGATCTCCCGCAAGCAATAAAACATCAAATTAATGGTGACCCACAGTGCATCCGCTGTGGAAATCCCCACAGATCGTAGTTTTCTAATGGACATGAGCCCTAATAGTCAGACAGTGCAAACGTAGACTAGACAGTCTTTAAATGCGCCAGATTTGTCAGAGTCATTCTGCTGGATGATATATCTGAAGTATCTTTAGAATGTCTAGTCTAACTTTATACCACCTTAACCGACACAATTTTTGGAACAGAATGTTGCATTTATGACACGCCCCCTTTTTACAAAGCCACACCCCTTTGTTGGACAACTTGTAAAAAACGTTCAAGAGCATCTAAAAACATATTATAAATGTGGCGCAATGTAAGACATTTTTCTGACACCATTTGTGCCATAAAACTGACAATGTTCAGTATGAATCTGTTTCATGTTTAAAGGAGTTTTCCAAGATATATAACCTTTTTTTTACTAAGCTGTGCATGGTAAAAATTATTATAAAATAGCCTGTATTCACCCATAATAGGAACTTAAAGCTCCACTGCTGATTGGCTGTTTAAAGGGATGGGATAGGCACTGCGCCAACCACTGACATAAGTGCCTCAGAGTGGAACTAAGTTGTATTTTTTGGGTGTTTTTCTCTGCACAGGGGATGCTTCTTTTGAAAATTATTGGTTGTCTGTGTTGGGAGGCAGTTGGGGAGCTCCTTTAAGTTGCTCTCAATATGCTGTTAAACACCAAGGGAACTTTTCAACCATCCTAGGCATGTACATTCAGAGTGTTACTGTTTGGTGGTATGTAACTTTAAAGAGTAGCTAAACTTTTTGGGGAGGGGTGATTTCAGTTGTATATATGATTTTAAGACACTTTGCATACTTTATAGTAGCTAATTAGCTACTATACAGCTATGCAGGCGCAGCGGGACACCGCCACTATCTCTCGCCGAACACTACAGTTGTTTTGCATAAGAAAACAGCTGTAGTGTTCTCTGCGCTTACAGCCCATGCCCCTGTGAATTCACAGCAGGACACAGCACAGAGAATCTTATTCGTGCAGCCGGCCGATAGCAGCCTGCTTCACTGATAACAGCTGATCACTCAATTCTAGCAAACTAGAATTCAGCGATCAACGACTCGTGCACGAAAACTGCACAATGTTAGTGCATTTGGACAGAACGAGAATCGCTCAAGATTCTTATGAGTGAATTTTGAGCGATTCTTGTTGTGTCTAAATCAGCCTTTATGGAGAAGTTGTTTTATCAGCTGTTTCATAATCCTGTGACAGACTGCCTCTCAAAATCTGCCTCTGAATTGTGATAAGCAACTGATAACACAGACTGCAGCCCCATACTCCCTACTCAACTGCCTTATCTGCAGTAGCTGTCAGATGCTCTATTGAGGGAAGTACAGAAGCAGTTTTAAAAAAACTAAGAAGAATTGTCTGATTAAATATATTACAACTCAAATACCCCCTCAAAATAAAAAAGTTAAGTTACTCTTGAAATAAATCTCAATTTATTTTTTTTAATAGCCTACATTGCCAGCTGTGCCTCCCATGCCTTCTGGGAACACCCTATAATGCCCTTACAGGGAGCCACGGAGAAGAGGACGAGAAAGAACCCGGTCTGCAGACAGCTCTATGGGGGTGAGGCCTCCATCAGCCTGCGAATCATTCTTTGTTTTCATCTGCCTTTGAAAGCTTTGTCTTGCTTCATGAGACATTTTACCCTGCAAGTTCATACTGTACCTTTCATAGTGTGTTTTTTTCCTTTTTTGGATATTGGACATGGTTTGGGGGGAGAATTCCATCAGAGAAAGCCCATGTCCCACTCAGGGAACCACACTCTGAGACTCAGGGTGCGCATAGTATCTAAGTTGGTTGTATTCCTTATTGTCTTTGGTATATGCCACACAATGTTTAGTTGCTTTGCTGGTATAGTAATTTACTTTAGTTAGTTCTTGTCTTTTTCCCCCTTTTTTCCTTCTTCTCTATTCTCTTTCTTCTTCCCTCTTTCTTCCTTCCTCCTCTTTCTTCCTTTTTTCCTTTCTCTTTGTCATCCCCTTCCCTACATTTGATAATGGCCCCCTAAACTATTGCTCACTTAATATGTGGGGCATGAATACTGCTCAGAAGCATAATCATTAGAGATGAGCGAGCACACTCGTCCGAGCTTGATGCTCGTTCGAGCATTAAGGTGTTCGAGATGCTCGTTACGCGAGGCGAGCACCACGCGGCACTCGACTCCATTACATTTCCTTCCCTGAGAAATTTGCGCCCTTTTCTGGCCAATAGAAAGACAGGAAAGGCATTACAACTTCCTCCTGTGATGTTCCAGCCCTATCCCACCCCCCTGCAGTGATTGGCTGGCGTGATCAAGTGACCCTTGAGTATTTAAATCTGCCCCGCCCGCGGCTCGCCACAGACACACGCTAAGAGAGATGAGGGACAGTGCTGCTGATGCTGCTGCTATAGGGACAGTGTTAGCGTCTTCAAGAATCACAACGGCCCTTCTTAGGGCCACAGCTCACCTAGTGCATTACTGTTGTGGCTGCTGTGAGCAGTTTTGCACAATTTTTTTTTTTAATGTATATCGGGCGTGCAGGCTGTAGCGTTCTCAGGCTGCAGTCTGTACTTCAGTATAGGGGCAGTATTGGTCAGGCAGGGACAGTGGTAGTGTAGAATCCTGTCTACAAGTACCCCAACGGTTCTTCTTAGGGCAACCTGCGACCGTGTGCATTGAACTCCGTGGTTGCTGGGAGTTGTAGTACCTGTAGTGGGTGCTGTGATCACTTTTGCACCAATTTTTTTTTTTAAGTATATCGGGCGTGCAGGCTGTAGCGTTCTCAGGCTGCAGTCTGTACTTCAGTATAGGGGAACTATTGGTCAGGCAGGGACAGTGGTATTGTAGAATCCTGTCTACAAGTACCCCAACGGTTCTTCTTAGGGCAACCTGTGAGCGTGTGCATTGAACTCCGTGGTTGCTGGGAGTTGTAGTACCTGTAGTGGGTGCTGTGATCACTTTTGCACCAATTTTTTTTTTAAAGTATATCGGGCGTGCAGGCTGTAGTGTTCTCAGTCTGCAGTCTGTACTTCAGTATAGGGGAACTATTGGTCAGGCAGGGACAGTGGTATTGTAGAATCCTGTCTACAAGTACCCCAACGGTTCTTCTTAGGGCAACCTGTGACCGTGTGCATTGAACTCCGTGGTTGCTGGGAGTTGTAGTACCTCTGCATTGCACAGCCTAGCCTGCGTGCAGCCTTCATTTAGAAATATTTTTCTGTCCGCACTTCGCGTAGCGTCACTGCAGTCTGCCTCTGTACGCCAAGAAACCGCCCATTTTCTACAACGCTCTGTTATACGTGTGCTGTCTCAGACGTTCACGGTCTACCCGACGCCCATAGATTGAAAGTGCAATACACACTGCCTAGCCTCAGCCTGCATTGCAGAGTGAAATAAGGAAATTTAAAAAAAATTTCCTTTTTACGGCTAACGGTTACCCAGTGCCGGTGCCTGCGTGGCCTATAGGACTTTACGTCCATCCAAACTGCATAGTTCACAGCCTAGCCTGCATACAGCCTTCCTTATAATTTATCTCTGGCTTCATTTAGCGTTATGTTACTGCTGGCAGCCACCAACTGCACGGCAATAATTCACAAACATTTTTACACCGCTCTATCTCTGCTCGATTCTTAATCCAGCATGCTGAGGGGTAAGGGCAGAGGACGTGGACGCGGTCGAGGACACGGAGTCCCAAGTGAGGGCATGGGCATAGGACGAGTTCCTGGTCCAGGTGAATCTCAGCCGGCTGCTGCAGAAGTAGGAGAGAGGACAGTTTCAGCTTCATATCAAAATTTTCGGGTCCACGTCGTAGACCTTTATTAAAAAATAAGCAGTGTGAGCAGGTCCTGTCATGGATGGCAGAAAGTGCATCCAGCAATCTATCGACCACCCAGTCTTCTACGCCGTCCACTGCTGCAACTCTGAATCCTCTGGCTGCTGCTTCTCCTTCCTCCCAGCCTCCTCACTCCATGAAAATGACACATTCTGAGGAGCAGGCAGACTCCCAGGAACTGTTCTCGGGCCCCTGCCCAGATTGGGCAGCAATGGTTCCTCTCCCACCTGAGGAGTTTGTCGTGACCGATGCCCAACCTTTGGAAAGTTCCCGGGATCCGGGGGATGAGGCTGGGGACTTCCAGCAACTGTCTCAAGAGCTTTCAGTGGGTGAGGAGGACGATGACGATGAGACACAGTTGTCTATCAGTGAGGTAGTAGTAAGGGCAGTAAGTCCAGGGAGGAGCGCACAGAGGATTCGGAGGAAGAGCCGCTGGACGATAAGGTGACTAACCCCACCTGGTGTGATAAGCCAACTGAGGACAGGTCTTCAGAGGGCGAGGCAATTGCAGCCGCAGGACAGGTTGGAAGAGGCAGTGGGGTGGCCAGGGGTAGAGGCAGGACACGAGCGAATAATCCACCAGCTGTTTTCCAAAGCACCCCCTCGCGCCAAGCCACCGTGCAGAGGACAAGGTGCTCTAAGGTGTGGCAGTTTTTCATGGAGACGCCGGACGACCGACGAACAGTGGTGTGCAACCTTTGTCGCGCCAAGATCAGCCGGGGAGCCACCACCACCAGCATGCGCAGGCATATGATGGCCAAGCACCCCACAAGGTGGGACGAAGGCCATTCACCGCCTCCAGCTTGCACCACTGCCTCTCCCCCTGGGCCCCAACCTGCCACTGAGATCCAACCGCCCTCTCAGGACACAGGCACGACCGTCTCCCGGCCTGGACCCACACCCTCACCTCCGCTGTCCTCGGCCCCATCCAGCAATGTCTCTCAACGCAGCGTCCAGCTGTCGCTAAGAGAATCGTTGGAGCGAAAGCGCAAATGCGCCGCCACGCACCCGCATGCTCAAGCTTTAAATGTCCACATAGCCAAATTGATCAGCCTGGAGATGCTCCCCTACAGGCTGCTGGAGACTGAGGCATTCAAAAACATGATGGCGGCAGCAGCCCCGCGCTACTCTGTCCCCAGTCGCCACTATTTTTCACGGTGTGCCGTCCCAGCCCTGCACGACCACGTCTCACGCAACATCGTACGCGCCCTCACCAACGCGGTTACTGGCAAGGTCCACTTAACGATGGACACGTGGACAAGCACAGGCGGGCAGGGCCACTATATCTCCCTGACGGCACATTGGGTGAATTTAGTGGAGGCTGGGACCGAGTCAGAGCCTGGGACCGCTCATGTACTACCTACCCCCAGAATTGCGGGCCTTAGATCGGTGCTGGTATCTGCGGCGGTGTATGCCACCTCCACTAAACCTTCCTCCTCCTCCAACGCAACCTCTACCTCGCAATCAAGACTTGTCAGCAGCAGTCGGTGTCGCGCGGCGCGGCAGCACAGCGGTGGGCAAGCGTCAGCAGGCCTTGCTGGAGCTACTCAGCTTAGGAGAGAAGAGGCACACGGCCCACGAGCTGTTGCACGGTCTGACAGAGCAGACCGACCACTGGCTTTCACCACTGAGCCTCCAACCGGGCATGGTCGTGTGTGACAACGGCCGTAACCTGGTGGCGGCTCTGCAGCTCGGCAGCCTCACGCACGTGCCATGCCTGGCCCACATCTTTAATTTGGTGGTTCAGTGGTTTCTGAAAGGCTACCCACACTTGTCAGACCTCCTCAGCAAGGTTAGCGCACATTTCCGCAAGTCCAACACGGACGCTGCCACCCTGCGCACCCTGCAACATCGGTTTCATCTGCCAGTGCACCGACTGCTTTGCGACGTACCATGCAGTGGAACTCTACGCTTCACATGTTGTCCCGGTTGTATGAGCAGCGTAGAGCAATAGTGGAATACCAACTCCAACATGGGCGGCGAAGTGGGAGTCAGCCTCCTCAATTCTTTACAGAGGAGTAGGCCTGGATGGCAGATATCTGCCAGGTCCTTGGAAACTTTGAGGAGTCCACCCTGATGGTGAGCGGTGATGCTGCAATCATTAGCGTCACCATTCCCCTGCTATGCCTCTTGAGAAGTTCCCTGCAAAGCATAAAGGCTGATGCTTTGCGGGCGGAAACGGAGGCGGGGGAAGACAGTATGTCGCTGGATAGTCAGAGCACCCTCATGTCTATATCTCAGCGCGTGGAGTAGGAGGAGGAGGAGGGGGAGGAGCCTGAGGAGGAAGAGACAGCTGGGCCCACTGCAGAGGGTGCCCATGCAGCTTGCCTCTCATCCATTCAGCGTGTATGGCCTGAGGAGGATGAGGAGGAGGAGGACGATACTCAAAGTGATCGTCCTAGTGAGGACAGCCATATGTTGCGTACAGGTACTCTGGCACAGATGGCTGACTTTACGTTAGCATGTCTTTCTCGTGACCCTCGTGTTAGACGCATTTTGGCCACTACGGATTACTGGGTGTACACACTGCTTGACCCACAGTATAAGGAGAACCTTTCCACTCTCATTCCCGAAGAGGAAAGGGGTTTGAGAGTGATGCAATACCACAGGGCCCTAGTGGACAAATTGATGGTAAACTTCCCATCTGACAGTGCTAGTGGCTGAAGGCGCAGTTCCGAGGGCTACGTAGAAGGGGAGGCGCGGAGATCAGGCAGCATGTTCAGCGCAGGCAGGGGAACACTCTCCAAGGCCTTTGCAGCTTTATGGCTCCGCCGGCAAGACTGTCTCACACCTCCCCAGTCCAGGCTGAGTCAAAGGGAGCACTGTAAGAAGATGGTGAGGGAGTACGCAGCTGATCGTACCACCGTCCTCCGTGACGCCTCTGCTCCGTACAACTACTGGGTGTCAAAGCTGGACACGTGGCCCGAACTCGCGCTGTATGCCCTGGAGGTGTTGGCGTGCCCTGCGGCTAGCGTCTTGTCAGAGAGGGTTTTTAGTGCAGCTGGGGGAATCATCACGGACAAGCGTACCCGCCTGTCAACTGACAGCGCCGACAGGCTTACACTCATAAAGATGAACAAAGCCTGGATTTCCCCAGACTTCTCTTCTCCACCAGCGGACAGCAGCACTACCTAAAGAACTTTGTCAATCTGTGTATGGTATTCGTCCTCCTCCTCCGGCTCCTCCTCCTGAAACCTCTCGTAATCACCGCGAATGGGCAATTTTTCTGTGGGCCAAAAGGCTCATATAACTTTTCTAAATAATATTTATCTGTTTCAATTCTCATTAAAGCATTGAAACTTCCACCTGAGCCAATTGCTTTTTCAGACTGGGCTGCCTCCAGGCCTAGTTAAAAATTAAGCCACAGTACGCTAAGCGATTAATGGGTTTCACCTGCCCTCTGTGTTGGGCATGGGCAATTTTTCTGGGGTACATTTGTACTGTCGGTACAACAATTTTTTGGGTCCTCGCCTACAATGTAATCCAAGTAATTTTTATGGGCTTCACCTGCACTCATGGTACACCACTGTGTCTGGGGTTGGCCTACACATTTGCTACAGAAATGTAACTCTGTTCTGCCTACCTATACTTCTGCCACAGTAATGCTACAAGGGTCTGACTATACTTCAGCAACAGAAATGTTACTTCGGTCTGCCGATACTTCTGCTCCTGAAATGTTACCTTGGTTGGTGTATACTGTTACTACTGTAATTTTCCAATACTGGGCTCTGCCCATAATGCTTCAACGGAAATGTTACTGGGGCAGGTCTATACTGCTATAACAGAAATGTAACTAATAGTGGGCTTTGCCCATACTGCTTCTATGTTACTGTTGCTGGGACCTGTCTATACTCCTACTACTGAAATCTTACCAATACTACGCTCTCCCTACACTGCTGCCAGGGAAATGTGAATCTGCTGCTTTGTCTCTACTGCTTCTACGTTGCTGTTGCTGGGGCCTGACTATACTCCTACTACTGAAATCTTACCAATACTATGCTCTCCCTACACTGCTGCCAGGGAAATGTGAATCTGCTGCTTTGTCTCTACTGCTTCTACGTTGCTGTTGCTGGGGCCTGTCTATACTCCTACTACTGAAATCGTTCCAATACTACGCTCTCCCTACACTGCTGCCAGGGAAATGTGAATCTGCTGCTTTGTCTCTACTGCTTCTACGTTGCTGTTGCTGGGGCCTGTCTATACTCCTACTACTGAAATCGTTCCAATACTACGCTCTCCCTACACTGCTGCCAGGGAAATGTGAATCTGCTGCTTTGTCTCTACTGCTTCTACGTTGCTGTTGCTTGCGCCTGTCTATACTTCTACTACTGAAATCGTACCAATACTACGCTCTCCCTACACTGCTGCCAGGGAAATGTGAATCTGCTGCTTTGTCTCTACTGCTTCTACGTTGCTGTTGCTGGGGCCTGTCTATACTGATACTACTGAAATCTTACCAATACTATGCTCTCCCTACACTGCTGCCAGGGAAATGTGAACCTGCTGCTTTGTCCATACTGCTTCTATGTTACTGTTGCTGGGGCCTGACTATACTCCTACTACTGAAATCTTACCAATACTATGCTCTCCCTACACTGCTGCCAGGGAAATGTGAATCTGCTGCTTGGCCCATACTGCTTCTACGTCACTGTTGCTGGGGCCTGACTATACTCCTACTACTGAAATCTTACCAATACTATGCTCTCCCTACACTGCTGCCAGGGAAATGTGAATCTGCTGCTTTGCCCATACTGCTTCTACGTTACTGTTACTGGGGTCTATCTATACTGATACTACTGAAATGTTACTGGGGTTTGTGCATACTATTACCGCTGAAATGTTACTAATTCGCGGCTGTGCCTATACTGCTGCTACTGCAATGTTACAGGGTAGTGGAAACGGAGGCTTCCCAAAGACATGATGGTGGCGAGGCCACGCTACTAGGTTCCACAGGCGCGACAACTTTTCAGCGACGCGGTCACTGGGAAGGTGCATATAACCACGGACACGGGGACAGGACACGTACTGCCTCAAAAACTTTCCCGTCCTCCTCCTCCAACTATGAAAACATTCTTGGCCGAAGCCCACCTGCATTTAATCTGACGTTAGCTCTGCTGTCCAGGGCACTGCAATGGGATATATTTATGTACCGCCGGTGGCTTCCTGGGACCCACCCATGCTGTCGGTCCACACGGAGTTGTAACTGCATGTGTCTACTTATAAAGAACCCCAGTCTGACTGGGGCATGCAGAGTGGGCCGAAGCCCACCTGCATTAAATCTGACGTTACCTCAGCTGTGCTGGGCACGGCAATGGGATATATTTATGTACCGCCGGTGGGTTCCAGGGAGCCACCCATGCTGTGGGTCCACAGGGACTTCACATAGGGGATTTGTAGCTGCCTGTGTCTATGTATTAAAAAACCCGGTCAGGTTGGGGCATGCAGTGTGGGCCGAAGCCAACCTGCATTTAATCTGATGTTACCTTAGCTGTGCTGGGCAATGCAATTAGATTGATTTATGTACCGCCGGTGGTTTCCTGGGACCCACCCGTGCTGTCGGTTCACACGGAGTTGTAACTGCATGTGTCTACTTATAAAGAACCCCAGTCTGACTGGGGCATGCAGTGTGGGCCGAATCCCACCTGCATTAAATCTGACGTTACCTCAGCTGTGCTGGGCACTGCAATGGGATATATTTATATACCGCCGGTGGGTTCCAGGGAGCCACCCATGCTGTGGGTCCACAGGGACTTCACATAGGGGATTTGTACCTGCCTGTGTCTATGTATTAAAGACCCCAGTCTGGTTGGGGCATGCAGTGTGGGCTGAAGCCCACCTGCATTTAATCTGACATTACCTCAGCTGTGCTGGGCAATGCAATGGGATTTATTTATGTACCGCCGGTGGCTTCCTGGGACCCACCCATGCTGTCGATCCACACAGAGTTGTAACTGCCCGTGTCTACTTATAAAGAACCCCAGTCTGACTGGGGCATGCAGTGTGGGCCGAAGCCCACCTGCATTAAATCTGAGGTTACCTCAGCTGTGCTGGGTACTGCAATGGGATATATTTATGTACCGCCGGTGGGTTCCAGGGAGCCACCCATGCTGTGGGTCCACAGGGACTTCACATAGGGGATTTGTAGTTGCCTGTGTCTATGTATTAAAAACCCCGGTCAGGTTGCGGCATGCAGTGTGGGCCGAAGCCCACCTGCATTTAATCTGACGTTACCTCAGCTGTGCTGCGCAATGCAATGGGATTTATTTATGTACCGCCGGTGGCTTCCTGGGACCCACCCATGCTGTCGGTCCACACGGAGTTGTAACTGCATGTGTCTACTTATAAAGAACCCCAGTCTGACTGGGGCATGCAGTGTGGGCCGAAGCCCACCTGCATTAAATCTGACGTTACCTCAGCTGTGATGGGCACTGCAATGGGATATATTTATGTACCGCTGGTGGGTTCCAGGGAGCCACCCATGCTGTGGGTGCACACGGAATTCCCATTGCGGAGTTGTACCTGCCTGTGACTATTTATAAAAAACCCCGGTCTTACTGGGGCATGCAGTGTGGGCCGAAGCCCACCTGTATTTAATCTGACGTTAGCTCTACTATCCGGGGCACTGCATTGGGACAAACTAGAGGAGCAATACAGCGCTAATGAGACGTGCACAGCTACGCTAGCATAGGAGTCCGCTGTAGGCCCGCGATTGCTGAGGGTTTGTGCAGAGGCCTATGTCCTTGGTGCAGTGAAAGTCCGGTTCCTGCCTAGGATTGCTGAAGCTGTGGGCCGAGGCCTATGTCGTGGGCGCGGTGCAAGTCTGCCATGTTTGGCCGCTCAGATCAATTTTTTGTTCATGTCTTGGGCTTCCTAGGACCCCCCTATGCTGTTGGTGCAAACTTAGTTCCCATCGCGGTGTTTGACCTGTCTGGCACAAAGACACAGACTGACTTGGGTAGAGGGCAGAGCGCTGATGGCTTTCCCCTTGCAGTGTGGATTGAGCTATGCGACACCTTGACAGAATGAATACTGTGTGACACATGGATTCCCCATTGCTATGCCCACGTTTGCAGCTCCTGACGGAGGTGGCACAGGATTAGATGTCACATTGCTTCTGTACAGCATTGTTGGCTATCGCCCCGCACCTTTTAAAGAGGGTCGCTGCCTGGCCCTGCCAACCCTCTGCAGTGTGTGCCTCTGGTTCCTCCTCATGGCTGATGCACTTATAAATAGACATGAGGGTGGTGTGGCTGTGAGGCCAGCGTGTGGCATGAGGGCAGCTGAAGGCTGCGCATGGGACACTTTGGTGTGCGCTGTGGTCACTGGGTCGTGCGGGGGGGTTGGGCAGCATGTAACCCAGGAGAAGAGGCAGGGGTGTGTCCCGCAGGCAGTGCTTGTGCTTAGTTGGAGGTAGTGTGGTGCTTAGCTAAGGCGTGCCTTGCTAATGAGGGTTTGTCCGAAGTAAAAATTGGTAGGGGGGGGGGCACTCTTGCCGCTATTGTGGCTGAATAGTGGGACCTGGAAACCTGAAATGCAGCCCAGCATGTTGCCCCTCGCCTGCCCTATCTGTTTCTGTGTCGCTTCCAGCACTTTCTTGGGTTTTGCAGATTTTCACCAATGAAAACCTTAGCGGAGCATGGCTGATATACAAAAATGCTCTAGTCGCCCATTGACTTTAATGGGGTTCGTTACTCGAAACGAACCCTCGAGCATCGCGGAAAGTTCGACTCGAGCAACGAGCACCCGAGCATTTTGATGCTCGCTCATCTCTAATAATCATATCTTATATCAAATGCTTAAGAGAAGAGTCCATATTGTCTTTTTTCAGGAGACCCAGTTCTGCAGAGGCCATATTCCCACCATTTATGATTGTTACCACACCTCTTGGTTCCACAGTTCGAACCGGTCTGCAAAATCAAAGAAAGCTTCATTCACCATCCACAAATCTCTGCAGCACAAGGTAATTGATGCCATTACTGACCCTAAGGGCATATTTGCATTGCAAAAGTTGAAAGTCTGGAATTTGTTATTCACTTTAGCCAACTGATACCTCCCTAAGCGGGGCTCGGTGTAAAACTGCAAACAGTTCTTAATAAAGCTGGCGCACTTTGCTGAGGGATCAGTTGTAGCTATGGGTAACTGTTATTTAACCTCAGCCCTTAATGGAACCTTAAAAAGTCATTGCTTTTGGAGAAGGATGACATAAAAAAGTGATTATATTAAGTGTTTTTATTGCCCAAAAGAAGTTAAGCTAAAAAAAATATATAAATTTGATATCATCAGCAGGTTTTTTATAGGGTATAAAGTATTTTTTAAAAGACATTTTAAAAAACTGTATAAATTTGGTATTGCTGTAATTGTACTGACCCACAGAATAAAAGTAACACACTATTTATATAACATGGTAAATAAGTTAAAACACAAAGTAATGGCCAATTGTTTTTTTTCATTACTCCCAGAAAGAGTTAATAAAAGGTAATCAATAAGTTACATGTAGCCTAAAATAGTGCCATTGAAAAATATAACTCATGCCATGAAAAACAAGCCCTTATAGAAACACAGAAAATGGAGTGCAGAAAAAGAGCCCATTTCCATTTAGGCCTTAGTCACACGGGCATTTTTTCCCGCGATTTGAGGATCGCATGACGGATGCGCATCCGCAAATCGCGTGACCAGGACCAAAAAATCGCCCGAAAATACTGCTCCTAGCCGCGTTTCAATAGAAACGGGCCGGAGCTGTCCAGCGCATTGAATTCAATGGAGCCGGCAATACAGCCGACTCCATTGAAAGCAATGCGCTGCGGGCGATCGTGGGATGAATTGTCGGTAAGGGCTTAAATATATAAGCCTTTCCCTGCAATTCATCCAGAAATGTGTAAAAATAAAAAAATATATATACTCACCTTGTCCCGGCAGACGGAGTTCAGCCGCGGCTGCCGGCAGTTCTCCTGAACTACTCTCTCTAGTATTCAGCAGCCGGGGATTTAAAATCCCCGCCTGCTGAATGAGCTGCTTCTGATTGGTCACAGCCTGACCAATCAGAGGCAGCTCTCACTCACACCCATTCATGAATTCATGAATGGGTGAGTGAGTGCTGCCTCTGATTGGCTCAGCGCTGAGCCAATCAGGGGCAGCTCTCAGCTGTCATTCATAAATTCATGAATGGGTGTGAGTGAGAGCTGCCTCTGATTGGTCAGGCTGTGACCAATCAGAGGCAGCTCATTCAGCAGGCGGGGATTTTAAATCCCCGGCTGCTGAATACTAGAGAGAGCAGTTCAGGAGAACTGCCGGCGGCTGCGGCTGAACTCCGTCTGCCGGGACAAGGTGAGTATATATTTATTATTTTTTTATTTTTACACATTTCTGGATGAATTGCAGGGAAGGGCTTATATATTTAAGCCCTTCCTGACAATTCATCCCGCGATCGCCGGCAGCCCATTGCTTTCAATGGAGCCGGCTGTATTGCCGGCTCCATTGAATTCAATGGACAAACATCGTTCTTCTCTGCCACAGCTGTTACAGCTGTGGCAGAGGAGAATGATTTGTCTACTATATGTTCTCAATGGGGTCGGCGCTGCTGCCGCCGGCCCCATTGAGAGCATATAGAGAAGAGAACAGGAATCGCAGATAGGTGCGATCTGCGATTTCTGTTCTATAATTTATCAGACGAGCGCATAAAAAGCGCTCATGTGTCTGATACCATTGCAAAGCAATGGTTTTATAAAATCGGCCGACGCATGCGCATGCGCAAATCGCGGCAAAAAACGCCCGTCTGACTGAGCCCTTAGTCTGTCCTTATGTTATTTCCTTGGTATTTCTCTCTGAGCTCTATGATTATCCAATGGATGCCTGAATTCATTTATTGAAAATTTTTCACCCATATCTATTCCAAGCATTTGTTATTCTTTCAATAAAAATATTTTCTGACATTGCTTCTGATCTTCCCTTAACTTATCTCAGAATGTGCCCACCTAGTTTCCTAATAAAAACACTTCCTTCCTGAACCATATTTAGATCTTTCACATATGTAAAGGTTTTGATCATGTCTCCCCTCTCCCTTCTTTCCAACAGGCTGTACAAATTAAGTTCTTTAAGGCCTCATGTCCACGGGGAAAATCAGGCCCGCTCCGGATTCTCCATGGAGAATCTGCAGCGGGTCCCTCCTGCCCCGCGGACATGAGGGCTGAAAATAAGAATAAATGTGAATAAACTCACCTCCCATCCGCTCCGTTTCTTCTCTTCGCCGCGGCGTCATCTTCTCTGCGTCGCGGCCGGATCTTCTTTCTTCGGCTCGGCGGATGCGCATGATGACGTCGGTGACGTGCCCGCGCATGCGCCGTCCCGAAGAAAAAAGATCCGGCCGCGACGGAGAGAAGATGGCGCCGCGGCGAAGAGAAGAAACGGAGCGTGTGAGTAAATTCCGAAAATTTTCCACACAAAAATGGAGCATGGTCCAGATTTTTTCATGCTCCATTTTTTTTTAAATCTCTTTTATTGACGATCCGCGGGTATTTATCTACCTGCGGGTGGTCAATGCATCCCTATGGGGTGCGGATCCGCGGGCAGGAGAAGAGTTAAAATCCGCTGCGGATTTTAATTCTTATTTTGCCCGTGGACATGAGCCCTAAGTCTTTCCTGGCAAGTTCTGTTCTTGAAGTCCAAATATGCTGGCCCTCATATCGTTACATCAATAGAAAAACAAAATAGTTATGGCTTTCAAAATGCGACAATAAAAAAAAATAATCATTGCATTTTTAGGGTTCAAAAGAGTCGCTGTCTTAAGGGGTTAAAAAATAAAGAAAGTAGACATTGCAAATGAAAGGTAATATTTTAGGGGAATTCATACATGATTTCTATGTAGACATATCAGAAACTTTAGATGTAAGGAAACCCATAGAAACAAAATACACATCTACTGGGCTATCTTCGGATATATAAATCGAGATAAACAAATATGTACCCTTAAACTTTTGTTTATGGTGGCCATGGCAGGGGTGAAAACAGTCTTACAGACATGGATTAACGCGGTGCCTCCCCCCCCCCCCCCCCCCCTCCCTTTCAAACTCTTCTTGGAGAAGCTCTCCTTCCTTATGCCTATGGACTGGGTTGAGGCCTCTCTCCAAAAGGAGACATAGATAGAGGGATTCTTCCAGGTATGGGAAAGCTTTATTGACATCCTATTGTACAGAGTAAAAAGAGCAATATATGAGTCTTTCAGAACGACTACGTGGTATATGACGAGATCTATGATGGAAGACCCCCCAATTGGCGGGGTGTGACTGACACAAGGGGCGTGGTGGGGGCTTGTGTGTACCGGAGTGCATATATGCTTCCGAGATGGATATCTGTATCTGTTCAGGATTCTATGGAAGAGAAGAGGTACAAAAGACAAATGAAAGAAATTTATGGTATCAACTTAGTTTATGGTTGGTTAGGTTGTTGAAATATGTTGAAGGTTTTCAACCCAGAATGTGTCTCCATGCCTTCACCTGCCCTCTTTTCCTGTCCCCCCTACCCTTCGTACAAAATGAAAAAGTAGGAAAATCATACTTAAGTATTAGTGATTGAATTTATTGGCAAGAATAAAGGATAGAAGATAAATATATACATGCTTCTATACAATTGTATATCATTATATGCTTTGTAAAAGTATGGAAACCCTGTCTAATGGAAAAAATGTTTAACAAAAAAAAGTTGATTAAAATACACATCTAAATAGGAATATGCTTATATTACTTCTATGAAATAAGCCATTTTCCTCAGAATCTGACTATTTAGGACACAAGATACAATGATATTACTTTTGTATATAAACTTGGACCTTAAAAGCTCCTTACTTAAAATAGTTTTTGGAGGGAAAACTAGATGAAAGGCTTTTTACTGCACTCTACTATACTCTGAAAGATCATTATATGTTGGCATTGGTGACCAAACCCTTCCAGTAAACTTAGACCTTCAATTATATGGAACGAAACAAACATGCTGGCATTGTAGGGACGTTTTTGTAAACTGTGTGGCCATAGCAAGTGTTGACATTACAGGTTCTTATGGTGAGAACGCTCTTGGTGATGTCACTCCTGTGGTTTGATTGGCTGGAGATGAACAAAGAGGGAGTTTATATTGCAATATGTCCAACAAATCCAACAAGCTAAATCTGTGCTCTTCACTCTTAGCTTCAGAACACTTTGAAAAAGGTAAGAAGGACTTTTCCAGCATTCATTCACTTATCTACTATTTGCCTTTTATGTGTTTATGTAAATTTTATCCTTGTATAAATTTTCATTCAGAAGCTGACAATAACTAGTAGTAACTATATGGATTAAATAGACTTTGGCTAACTAATTGTAATGAAGATCTACAGTGTCCTTTTCAAATATGGCCTTCTGGGGCCCTCTATTTGCCTGACAACAATATGATATTTATGTATAACATTTCTTATTTTATTTTATTATTTTTTTATTTACTTTGATTCTGGATGTTTTTAAAATGATAATGGCGTTCTTTAAAGAAAATCTTTTGAAGGCATATATAGACCAAGTGCCTTTGGGATGTTTTGAATTACATAAAGCTGATCTGGGAGGAAACTAAGCCTGGTTATTATTATTTTTGCTCAACTGAGCATCAATGTTAGTAGTATAGTGTGTGAGGTATAAACTTGGTTTTCATAGTTATTGAAAATTGGGATTCCAAGTAAAACAACAGCTTTCATCGCAAACTTGAATGGAAATCCATCAAAGTGTGATCTTCTGATAGTTCTTAGATATCAGTCAAAAGACATCATCATTGCAGTCCATAACCCTAGATCATGTATGATTACCACCACAAGCTTTAGAACCCTTACACATATTCAGAAAGTGGAAACATCTGCCACAATGCTTCAACCACGGAGCTAGACAAATCAATGAGAATTCCATTAGAGTATTGCATAAAAGATTTTCATACTGTATCAGAGTGGTACAAAGGGGTTCAGGTGCTCTGCAGTTTGGGTACAAGCATACAAACTGGTGCTAATTATGATTAAACTGTAGCTACACTTCTAAACTTATAAATACTACAAGGAAAGAGGGATAGTTGTATACTGAATACGTATGCTGAGCCAATGGCAAAAGTATGACATCAATGCTTAAATGCAGATAGATATCAGTAAAACTATTAAGAAGAAAAACGCTTCAGTAACAATTTAATGACGTCTTTGGCCAGTATAATAAGAAAACCACATGGAGTAGTAGGTGCTTAAGTGCTCTTCTGGTGAGTGGGTATCAAAGGAGATGTTAAAGGGCCGAAAATGGGAAGGCACCTTAATAGGACATTTTGTACTGTCTTTAATTATAAGGGTAAAGGAGGATGGGGAGGGAAATCAATATACACAAATTATTGTTGCATTATTATTGTTTTCAAAGATCTTTACATGTTTCTTTTATGTAATAACCCCTTAAGGACTTGGGTGTTTTGCTCCTAAAGGACCAGACACATTTTAAAGATTATACCCATGTGGTGGTTTAATTGCCCCTTTTTTTTTCTTCCGCTACCAGAATTATTTTTTCAGTTTTTTTTCCCATGACATATGGGGCTATTTTTTAATATATTTACTTTCACTGACATTTTCCCCATTTTTCAGTTTTATTAGGGATAAAACAGTAAAGAAATTGTTTTTTTTATTTGTTTTTAAAATTAGTATGTTTACAGCTATAAAATAAAGTATAGGAATGGCTTCCTCATTTTTGTTCAGACGTCTTGATATATAACTTCTATAGTTTTGGATTACAGGGTGCATATGGTGACAGTTTTAGTATATATATATATATATATATATATATATATATATATTTAGTCTGGGGTCATTTACATCACATTGTTTTGTTTTTTTTAATTTCATACTTTTCCACTATAGCTGAGGCGTCCATAGGAGCCCCAGTTACGGGGTAAAATATCCACCTGTAGTGACATCAGTCACTAACAGAGCTGATCTGGGTCTGTGATGCTTTTCTCAAACAGACTCCTTAAAGGGATTGTCCACGATAAGAAAAACATGGCTGCTTTCTTGCAAACACAACACGGCCCTTTTACATGGGTTGTGTCTGGTACTGCAGCTCAGCTCTCATTCACTTCAATAGAGCTAAACTGCAATATCACACATGACGCTATGGACAAGGGTGGCACTGTGTTTGGAAAAAAGCAGCCTTGCTTTTCGAACCCTGGACAATCCCATTAAAATGTAATGTATCATAATCTTCCTAAGCTTGTGCATCTCTTTTTAATTGACAGCAAAATGAAGACGGCACTCATATTTATCGTTCTTTGGGGTCTCAGCAGTGCGTTTTATGTGAGTAAGAAACAATAAGTGGTGACATTTTATATAGATTTAACATCTCATTATCTGATAGTATTAAATATTTTATCATTATTTTATTCTTATAAAAGCAATATTAGAAATACATTTTACATCCAAGCACTTGTAGATTAAAGTACAGACTGCCAACAGTCGTTGATGTCACAAGCACCAAGTCATCTTGACCGGTGGCACTCATCTTCCTCTCAGTGCTGTCCTCTGGAGCAAGGAGGCAGACATGTGTGAATGAGATTACATCTTTCTGTCAGCCCCCTCTATTCACTAAACTGTACTGAACTTTCATAAAAGTATATGGAGGTAGGCTAAACTACTTACCCCTATGCAATGTAGGCAAGTCATGTTGACATGTAGGTCAACGCCAGGCTCACCTTATGGGCCAGGGAGGACATGACCAGCAGCACCAATATGGTCAGGGTAAATTACCGCTTCAGCTGGAGAACGTCTTGCAATCTTACTATTATGCGTGATAAGTTGGTATTACGTGGGACAATTTGTCGGCAAAGCAAACTTATAGGCCACATGGTGATGCTTTAACAGACACTTTAACAACAGTCTCCTTCTTGGGTGGCGACACTGACCGGTGCCAGAGGTGTTTGTCACCTGGCAGCAAGGCACTTGCTTTCTCATTCAGCAATTAATCAGCTTTAGGCTTGCTTGCAAACAACGGCAAGGATTTGTGCCACAGTGCTGGGTGCATCAAAACACTTGTGGGAGCATCGGTCAGCAGTTCCTGCATGTACAAAACTCAGAACAAGTGCAAAAATTGCAATTTAAAGGTGCTCCATTCTCACTCCTACATACATGTGCAAAAGCCACCACCACACACATGGCTACATGTCATTACAAATACACAGTCATCCTTAAAGTGACAGTACAAAATACAAGCCTAAAATAAACTTCATATGGAAATATTTGCATTAACACATGGTCTGCAGCAAAGTGGTAAAATGCACGGAGGAATCTGCCATTACAGACCCATAGGCCACTCTCACACATGTGCTCAGTATAATGCCATAATTTTGATTGCGGCGCTTTGCAGCGATTTTACTTTATTTTTCGGATGCAGGTTCCTGCGTCTGACAGCGTGTTTTAGCACACCCTATAATTTTGATGGGTGATGAGGTGCGCTAAACATGGCAAAATAGAGCAGACAGCGCTTGAAAATCGTGGCGCTAGAAAGCACCGCAATCGAGTGCATGACTGCAAGGCCCCATTGAAATCAATGGGAGCATTATACCGCGGTGTTTAAAACGTCACGGTAATCGCGGTAAAAAGCGTATGTGCGAGAGAGCCCTTACAGACAACTAATATAAAACGGGTTGTCCGGAATTAAAATATTGATGACCTATCCCCAGGTTAGATCATCAATTTTAGATTGGTGCGTTCATCAGTTTAAAATTGGTGTGAGTCCGTTGCCGGAGATCCCCACTGATCAGTTGCTTGAAGTGGCGCAGTGTTACGATCAACACCAACCCTCCTTTCAGGCGAGTGATGTCAAGTTATTCACGATGTGGACTAAGTGCAGCTCAGTCCCATTCAAGTGAATAAGATTAAGCTGCTATACCAAGCGCCACCACTACAAAATGTACAGTGTTGTGCCTGGTATGCAGTGAAGAGCTGCAGTGCTTGCCTGGACACCGTGGCCTCTTCAAACAGCTGATTGCCAAACCTCCATGGATCTGATATGTGTCCTGAAGGCAGGTCACCAAATCCCAGAAAACCCCTTTAAAGAACAATCATAATAGTAACATAATGTGTAAAGGTTGAAAAAAAAAGACTTTTTTCCATCCACTTCAGCCTATTATCCTGCAATGTTGATCCAGAGGAAGGCAAAAAACACCATGAGGTAGAAGCCAATTTTCCTCATTTTAGGGAAAAAATTCCTTCCCGACTCCAATCTTGCAATCATAATAATCCCTGGATCACCGACCCCTCTGAAGTAATCAGCGATATAACATGTAATATTGTAACGCTAAAAAAAGACATCCAGGCCCCGCTTATAATCTATTAGTGAGTTCTCCATCAACATGTCCTCAGGCAGAGAGTTCCGCAGTCTCACTGCTGTTACAGTAAAGAACCCCCTTCTCTATCAGTGAATAAACCTTCTTTCCTCTAGAAGCAGAGGGCGCCCCCTTGTTACAGTCACAGTCCTGGGTATAAATAAATGATAGGGAAGATATTTGTATTATCCCTGATATATTTATACATAGTTATTAGGTCACCTCTCAGTCGTTTTTTTTTTTTTTCATCTAAAGTGAATAACCCAAATTTTGATAACCTTTCTAGGTATTGTAGTCCGCCCATTCCATTTATTACTGTAGTTGCCCGCCTTTGAACCCACTCAAGCTCTGATATGTCCTTCTTGAGTACTGATGCCCAACATTGTCACAATATTCCATGGGTGGTCTGACCAGTGACTTGTAAAGATGAAGATCAATGTTCTCGTCATGCACCCCTAGACCTCTTCTGATGCACCTCATAATCCGATTCGCCTTTGTAGCAGCTGCCTGACACTAGTTGCTCCAGTTGCATTTACAGTTAAAAGGAACCCGTTAAAAGGTTCATGCTGCACAAACCACAGACAGCATGAATCCAGGACAGGTAGGCCCATTGTCCCCATGTATGTGTTATTTTGAAATGCTGAGGTGTTTCAGAATAAACACATTTTAAAGTTGACTTGGAACTGAGCTCTAAGTCAACTCCATGGCATTTCAGAATAACACACACATGGGTGCACTGGGCATACTGACATGAAAAATTACTTGGAGAGTTTAGTTAAAGGAACCTGTCATTGGGTTTCTTCTGCC
The DNA here is from genome assembly GCF_035609145.1 of Eleutherodactylus coqui. Classification (NCBI taxonomy): domain Eukaryota; kingdom Metazoa; phylum Chordata; class Amphibia; order Anura; family Eleutherodactylidae; genus Eleutherodactylus; species Eleutherodactylus coqui. The sequence continues at coordinate 185,402,030 of NC_089843.1, forward strand.
CGAGCATGGCTAGCATGAGCCTAGGACAGGTTCTTTTAACTAAAATCCCCAAGTCCTGTCAGCGTGTCCCAGTGGTTTCCCATTTAGTGTGTAATGGTGACATGTATTTCCTCTGCCCATGTGCAGAACCCTATATTTATCAGTGTTAAGCCTCATTGGCCACTTTTTTGCCCCAACTTGTCCAGATCCATTTCTAACTGTATAGTGTCCTCTATGTTGTGTAATGATTTCCTAATAATGTGCATTCTACTGAGATGGGTGAAGTGCATCTTGGTGATGTTTGACAAGATGAATGTAATCACACCGCGGAAATGGTTTTTTTTTAGCAGACATTGTACCTTGTAGACTAGTATTGCCAATACCCGCCTATAACATGTACTAGAACATTTCTGGGTTCACAAGCAGGCCTTATGTCTGATCTCCTACAACTTAGAATGTATTTATATTATGGTGCTTCCTGTCCGTTATTTATTTTTTGTTTTGAAAAACCCCTTTGCTAAACTATTCTTATACAGAAAAAAGGGAATTTCAGCTAATGTGTACTAAATATTTTCACTTTTAAGATAAATCGTTTCCAAAGGAAATGGAAAGGGGATGATTCTGATGAAAAAGGGGTAAGTGATATATTTTATTTTCTGGGGTATCAAAACAACCTTAGGGCTTCTTAAGACGAGTGTATTTGCTAGTGTTTTTGTGCGTGTTTTTGGTCAAACGGATCTGTCTTATGATGGAACAGCATCAAATAGACTCAATTGACTATAATTGAGTCCATTCGGTTTCCGCCGAGCTACCCAGCATTTTATTGGAAGAAAAAGCGTTGCATGCAGTGCTATATATTCTGGTATTTTGGTCCAGGATCTGCGCTGAACCCGATGCGAACCCGTCCTTACTTCATCATTTTAAAGATATAGATGTATTGCAAAAGAGCAAGCTCATAAAACTACATTAACTCTTTATATTTCAAGAGCTTCTTCCTCTACAGATGGGGGTTTGGGAGATCCTTATATAAAGGGTGGCTTCACACAGGCGTATGCGCAATTGGGTCGTGAACGTATTACTGTACTTTTTTGTGCACACAGGGCCTGTTCAAATGGGAGAGGTATATACTCCATGACTTAAAAGACTATTTAGTGTAATGAGGTCCAGATGTGATTCCCATATTTTGCGCATCCCACTGCATATTGCCTGTGCATTTGTGCACCCCTTACAGACTTCTATGGGGCCCTTTGGTGTGCAAATGTGCACAAAGTAGAGCGCGTTCTATTTTTTTGCACGTTATATCAATGGCTTCAATTCTCTGCATATTGCGAATGCAAATTATGCGCACACAAATACATTTGTGTCTTGGCCAGTGGATGCGAATTTTAGCTGTGTGCAGATAAAATGTTATTTTAAAGCGTTTGGAACAAATGCTGTAAGTGTATGTGTGGGATCACCATCTATATATGTTTTGGCAGAGAATACCTGCAATTACATGATTATAGAGGAACGTCGCGTTCACCTCCTCTACTTTAGAAGTCGCACTGTAAATGATCATTAAAGTGAATACATAGCCCAGCAAAAAATGTGATGGCACTTATTTTATAAGCACGCAAAATCTATTTTCAAAGTGGAGCCTTTCTGGATGGACTAGACCAATACTTGACCCCCAACCACTGCTTTACCTACTATATAACTAGTTTATGCAAAATGGTTAGATAAATATCCCTTTCTCTCCATTGCCTGCCAGTGTTTTTGTCATATTCACTGAACTGTGTAATGAAATTGACCATTCTGTCCACATAAAACCAACCATAGATGAAAAGCAAAAATGCACATTGAGAGCACGCTCATTCATATACAGGTACGCCACAAACTCTGTTCAAATGCTTTTCACTTCAAAGCTATCGCTAATGCTGTCACTTCTGTTCTCATCCTTGCTCTCAGTCTAAGAATTTCTTTCAAGTGCCCACCTCCAGGGGGCACTATTCACATTAGCCCCTCTCTCCTGTCCTCCCCTATGCACAGCTCACATGCACTCTATACTTTCTTACTACGCCTCACACCCCCTAATACCACTAACAAATATAACTGCCACCCCCATAAATCTCCTAACCATCTGATCACGCTTGCTATCTTGCTGCTACTAGCAGCTGGGGGTATCTCTCCCAATCCTGGCCCACCCTCCACTGCTCCTAACTACTACTCCCTACCTGACTCACTAAGACACCCCTCAAGCCCAACTGCTAGCCCACGCGAACCCTACCCTGACTCCTTTCAATGTGCCCTCTGGAATTGCCAGTCAGCATGTAATAAACTCCCCACCATCCACGACTATTTTACTGCCCATTCTTTTAATCTGCTTGCTCCAGAAACATGGATACAGCAGTCTGACACGGCATCCCCTGCTGCACTGTCTTACAATGGCCTGCAGTTCTCCCATACCCCGAGACCAGATGACAGGCGTGGTGGAGAAGTAGGTGCTCTTCTCTCCCCAAATTGTACCTACCAGGTCATCCCCCCTGTACCCTCACTCACCTTTCCATCATTTGAGGTACATACGTTACGGCTTTTCCGCCCACTGTCCATGCGAATAGCAGTTATCTACCGCCCCCCAGGTGCTGCTCGCCTGTTTTTGGACCACTTTGCCGCCTGGCTTCCCCATTTCCTATCCTGCGAAATCCCAACCCTCATCTTAGGCGATTTTAACATCCCCACTAATGACCCCAACTCCCCATCTGCCTCTCAGCTTCTTTCGCTCACCTCCTCCCTTGGTCTCTCTCAACTCTCAGCCTCTCCCACTCACAGGGATGGCAACACTCTGGATCTGGTCTTCCTCCGTCTCTGCTCTGCTTCCAACTTCACTAACTCCCCTCTCCTGCTCTCAGATCATAACATCCTCTCTTTCTCTGTCACGCTCCCTAACATCTCTCCACACCCACCTACCTACCGTACCTATAGGAAGTTTGAGGCCATATACACCCAAGATTTTGCTGAGTCCCTACAGTCCTCTCTGTCCCCTATCTCTCTCCTCTCCTGCCCCAACCTGGCTGCCGATCGCTACAACACCGCTCTCAAACATGCCCTGGATGAAGCGGCTCCCCCCAGGATCCAAGCCATCCGATGTAGACTGCGGTAACCCTGGCTCACGCCTCAAACGCGCTTTATCCAGCGGTGCTCTAGAAGTGCTGAACGGCTGTGGAGGAAGTCGCAAACATCCACAGACTTTCTCCATTACAAATTCATGCTCAGAACCTACAACCTCACCCTCCATCATGCCAAACAAGTCTATTTCACCTCTCTCGTCTCCTCATTATCCCACAACCCTAAACGGCTCTTTGATACTTTTCACTCCCTTCTCGGTCCTAAACCGCAGCCCCCAGTGACGGATCTCAGTGCTGTAGAGCTGGCTGCCTATTTCAAAAAAAAAATTGATGACATCCGTCAGGAAATAACTTCCCAATCCCAGACTAGGCCTGACCCTAGTCTTGTCAGCACTGCATCTAGGTCCTGCTCAATGTCTGTACTCAGACCAGCGACAGAGGAAGAAGTCTCCAAACGGCTCTTCTCTGCTCGCCCCACCACCTGCGCTAGCGACCCTCTCCCCTCACACCTCCTCCGATCCCTCTCCCCAGTGGTCATCTCCCATCTCACCACTATATTCAACCTCTCTCTGACCTCTGGCATCTTTCCCTCTTCTTTCAAACACGCCATCATATCCCCACTGCTAAAGAAGCCGACTCTTGACGCGACTGACGTTGCCAATTACCGACCCATCTCAAACCTCCCCTTTATCTCCAAACTACTTGAACGGCTGGTTTACTCCCGCCTTGTAAGCTATCTATCAGAGAACTCTCTCCTCGACCCCCTACAGTCTGGCTTCTGACCCCAACACTCGACAGAAACTGCCCTTACAAGGGTATCAAACGACCTACTGACAGCCAAATCGAGGGGCGACTATTCCCTACTGATCCTCCTCGACCTCTCCGCAGCATTTGACACTGTTGACCATAAACTCCTCCTCAGTATGCTTCGCTCCATCGGCCTAAAGGACACCGCTCTCTCCTGGTTCTCCTCCTACCTATCTGACCGCTACTTCAGTGTCTCCTTTGCTGGCTCTACCTCCCCTCCTCTTCCCCTTGCTGTTGGGGTCCCCCAAGGCTCAGTCCTCGGCCCCCTCCTTTTCTCTATTTACACAGCCCCTGTTGGACAAACCATCAGGAGCTTTGGCCTCCAATACCACCTCTATGCTGATGACACCCAGCTATATACCTCTTCCCGTGACATCTCTGCACCTTTCCTCCAAAACATCACCAACTGTCTGTCTGCTGTCTCCAACACTATGTCCTCTCTCTACCTAAAACTAAACCTCTCTAAAACTGACTTACTGGTATTTCCACCCTCCACAAACCGACCTCATCCTGACATCTCCATCTCAGTGTGTGGCACCACCATAACTCCCAAACAGCATGCCCGCTGCCTTGGGGTCATATTCGACTCCGATCTCTCATTTACCCCATACATCCAATCTCTCGCCCGAACATGTCAGCTGCACCTCAAGAATATCGCAAGAATCCGCTCTTTTCTCACCATAGACACGCTGAAAACACTTGTTGTTGCCCTCATCCACTCACGACTCGACTATTGCAACTCATTGCTGATCGGCCTCCCCTGCACCAGACTCTACCCTCTCCAATCCATCCGGAATGCCGCAGCCCGGCTCATATTCCTGTCCAGCCGCTACTCGGACGCCTCTGCCCTGTGCCAGTCACTGCACTGGCTGCCCGTTAAATACAGATTTCAATTTAAACTTACTACCCTAATCCACAAAGCCCTCCACAGTGCAGCGCCCCCCTATATTGCCTCCCTCATCACAATCCATCACCCAGCCCGGGCTCTCCGCTCGGCAAACGAAACTAGACTGCACACCCCTCTAATTCGAACTTCTCACTCCCGCCTCCAAGATTTCTCCAGAGCAGCACCAGCCCTCTGGAACGCATTACCAAAGGATACCCGGGCAATCCAGGACTCGAAAAACTTCAGGCGTGCTCTAAAAACGCACCTTTTCAGGGAGGCATACCGCATACCCTAAACCGACTCCTCTGTATGCCACCTGATAACATGCTCCCTGACCTATTGACTGCAATCCCTGCTAGCTGTCATAAACTGCCCCTGCAGTCATACCGATTCTGCCGTCACACGGCCAAACATCTGACCATTGTTTGTGTATAGAATCCCTCACTCTCCACCCCGCTATACCGTGCACATCTCCAGCCCTTTACCTTTTGTATCCCCCCATTACTTGTAGTATGTAAGCTCGTTGGAGCAGGACCCTTCCCTATTGTTTCCACCAACTGATTACGATTGTAACCGTCGTTCTGTAATTTTTTGTACTTTTGTCTTTCTGTATTCCCCCTGTCTATGTAAGCGCTGCGGAATATGTTGGCGCTATACAAATAAAGATTATTATTATTATTATTTACCAATAGAGAAATACATTTTGTATTACACTTTATTATTTAGTAGTCTGTCTATTATGTGTTTTTAGATTGACTCATAAAAGGGGTTGTCCCGCGAATTTAACTTAATGCCTATCCACAGGATTGGTGATAAATTATTACTGAGATGTAGTCCTACTGCAGGTACCCCCATTAGAATGGAGATCCTGCAAGTGTCCCTGAAGGAAAGAAGTGATAGTCTTGCATGCGCATTATTGCTCCCTTCATTTCTATGGGGCTGCCAGAGATTGTACTCGGCTGTATCTCAGACTGCCCCATAGAGATAAGTGATTGAAAAATTCTCCATAGTGTTACCTATTGGAATGGTAGCTACTAGAGATGAGCGAGCATACTCGCTAAGGCAAACTACTCAAGCAAGTATTGCCTTATTCGAGTACCTGCCCGCTCGTCTCTAAAGATTCGGCTCAATGTGTAAAGAGGTGAAGCAGCATCCACGGAAATTATTTCAAACGCTTTAATTCCCCCAGCATAAAACAACGTTTCAACCAACTTGTGGTCTTTGTTGGCTGAAACGTTTTTTTATGCTGGAGGAATTAAAGCGTTTGAAATAATTTCCGTGGATGCTGCTTCACCTCTTTACACATTGATTCCTCTTAAACTCGGTCCAGTGGATCCAGGACCGATTAAGAAGCGTGCAACTTCCTGCCCAGTGGGTTCTTCCCTCAGATAGAGCTTTGGCGTGTGCTGTCGTCGATTGTCTTTCTTGCTACGATCTAAAGATTCGGCTGCCGGCGCGGGTGAGAGGTGAGTTGTGGCGGTGAGCAGGGGGAAGCGGGGGGGGGGGGGGGGAGAGAGGGAGAGAGAGATCTCCCCTCCGTTCCTCCCTGCTCTCCCCCGCCGCTCCCTGCCCCCCGCCGGCAGCCGAATCTTTAGAGACGAGCGGGCAGGTACTCGAATAAGGCACTACTCACTCGGGTAGTTTGCCTTAGCGAGTATGCTCGCTCATCTTTAGTAGCTACCCTTTGAATCAATATCCGACAGGCCTTGCAATATGGGATGTGAGCCAAATCTGAATATCCATGAACTTACAGCTGTTTCGTGGGACTTCGCCCCACATCGGTGTACAGTAGGATTCTGGCTAGCTAGATAAGAGGCCATCAATGTGAATCCAGGGAGGTAATCTTTCTCCTTCTGGGGATAAATCATTGTTTGAGGCTGCATCTCCAATAACGTAGATGGGGATTGCAGCAGGTAACAATAGGTGGATGTGAGTAAGTGGACCCAATAGTCCTGGTAGGTAAATCCAAAGAAGAAAAGAGGAGGGTGGAGTGACATATTAAGAATATAATTTAAAAACAGATTTTTTTTTAAGACATATAAGGTTCTGCCAGTCCACATTTTGCCACCCTATATAACGGGGCACATTAATGTTACTTGCTGAAAATTAAAGACCATGGACCCTAGGTGCAACCCTTTTGATCAGAAAGATAATTGAAGCAAGGGAATTAACCCAATTCTTCTATATCAGTTAATAAAACAGCCAGTATACACGCGTTCTATTGCATTTTAGGTGCTGTTATTCTTTTTTTTGTTGATTACGCCAAGCACGTCTGCCCTATCATCTACCATACTCTATCTAGCCATTTCTGAGAAAGGGACTGTGTCCCCGAAATGCGGGGATCCCATATGTGGCATTTTTGGCATATACTGTCAACGGGAGTACTCCTTTACTCTGTGGGGAACACTGGCGTAACTATAGGGGAGGCAGGGGGTGCGGTTGCACCCGGCCCAGGAGCCTTAGGGGGCCCATAAGGCCTCTCTTCTCCATATAGGGAGCCCAGTACTATGAATAAAGCATTATAGTTGGGGGCCTGGTTACAGTTTTTGCACTGGGGCCCTGGAGCTTCCAGTTACACCTCTGGTGGGGAAGACTATAATGGTATTAGTGTAGTATGTCTCCACTGGAAGTATGGGTTGGCTGGGCTCACCTACAGGTAATGCAGGTGCTGGCCACAGCTCCCGATTGGTGGAGACATACTACACTAGAACTAGTACTAGTAGGCGGCTCCCAGCCCTCCTCATCCCAACCAATGCCGGTCAAGAGGAGTGTTCAGGAGCTTCCTGCTGTAGTAATGCCAGAGCCAGGAACCGGCTACTAGTACTGAGCGTTACTAGTGTTGTATGTCTCTGCTAATCGGGAGCTTTTGCGAGCTTCGGGCGTTACCTGTTGGTGAGTCCGGCCAACCCATACTTCCAGGGGAGACATACTGCACTAATACCCACTATAACTATCAGCATGTCCTGAAAGTCTAGAACTATCAGGGCATGCAGGGAGTTATAGTTCTTTATAGTGGAGATGACAGTCATTTCTTTGCAAAGTCTGTAGCTGTCAGTACAAGCCAGGACTTATAGTTACCCACAGAGACGTGACGAAGAATTTCTTCGCAATCATGGATGCTGAGGCCAGTGATCGGCTGTAGTGGTCACATGCCATTACAGCACATCATTGCTGGCAGCCTGTAAGCAAAGGCCAACAGGCGGCTACCAGAGCAACTATGCTGCACTAGAGGGACATAGAAGATGCCAGTAGTGCATTGTGTTGTTTTTGGTGTTTTTTTTTTTTTGGGGGGGGGGGTTTAACTACTACTTAACCCCTTTAAGAGAGGCATGCTATGGGTTTCAGAAACTTGGAGAAGGTAGTGAAAAGCTTAATTGCAACATCCTTAGTGGCTTCAGGCAGTGAAGGGCACATGCCTGGTGGTCTAAGGCAGGGAGGGGGTTAACAGGCAGAACTCTGGTGGTCTACAGAAGAGAAAGGGCTAATAGTCACATCCATAGTAATTCATTTGACAGTGAGGGGTTAATGAGGTATATTTTCGGTTGTCTAGGACAGGAAAATCCTAGCTGTCCCTGAACTTATGCCCTGGTTGCCCCCTTACCACAGCTACACCCCTGTATAAAAGAACTACAGCTCCCAGCATGTCCAGGCCATTATGGGTTATAAGAAGAAATTATAGGGAGAGAATATGGAAGGGGAGAACTACAAATCCCAGCATTTTCATGGTGTCATTGTGTGATACCAAATGACATTACAGAGAGGATGTATAAGCGAAGAGAACTACAACTCCCAGCACTTCCAGGCTCTTATTATGGGATGTCAGAGGATACTGCAGGAAGGAAGAGACAAGAACTAAAAGTCCCAGCATTTATCTCACTACCAGCTGCTGACACACCATAGAAAAGACTGAATCCATTACTTCCCTTCCTCCTCCATACAAAGTTCCGCTCCCTCATAGCACATGCTGGTAGCGTATTTGTGCAGCGCATTACCCCTGAACAAACACAGTGAATAGAACCCATTTCAATGAATGGGAGCATTATTGCGTGTTTTTTGTGTACGCAAATGTGCACAATGGCATATTAGGGGACATCTAATAATATTTCACAACACTGCTGATAATGCCGTTACATAATATATCATTGAAAGTGACTACAAAGGGAGCTTCACTTAATAAGACGCTGTACGATGTATTTGCTGTCTCAGTAGCAGAATGTACAATCAGTGAAACAATGTATTTTTCATCCGCCAGGCAGTAGGAAACAGATACAGCAACGTTCTCAGACACATGTACTTCCAGGCACCTCCAAGATACATAACTTATGCCAAGGTAAGAACAAGCTCTTCTATGTAGCAAGTACTTTTTATGCCTCAAGCACACACTGGAATTTGTGGTGGATTTGTGGCAATGTGCGGATACATTTTTGGGGTCGGGAAGGATATTGTTTCTCCTTAGGGAGAGCAGCTAGAAGGTGTGAGGAGACTTATAAGGCCATCCATGCTCCTCTGGGAAATATGCAAATGGAATGATGGAACAATACCTCTACAGCACCACCTATTGGAAGGCAGCATTCCTGCAAGTCAATGTCAGACCTTGTAACAATGACTGGGAATATGAGTCAAAGATAGAATCTTCTCCAGTAGGAAAAGACAGCCATGATAATCTTTTCCTTCTGGAGAAGACTCTGGCTTTGGCTCATAATTCCCAGTCATTGTTATAAGGCTTGTTAAAAGGTCTGACATTGACTTGGTGCAGAAAATTTCCACAACGAATCCGCAGCGTTTTTGAAAAACTTGAAATACAAGAGTTAAATCTAAAGGCAGGTCTGCAATTAAAATGCAGCCAAATCCACACCATTTAGGAGCAGATTTGGCAACTGCAGATTTTGATGCAGATTCGCTATGGATTTTCCACTGTGGAAAGCTAGCAGTAAATACGCCACGTGTGAAGGTGGACTAAGCGCTCTCTACCTTCTCCCTCAATTCTAGGTACCCTGTTACTACTGATAGTATTATCATTACCTGTGATTACATATTTCTCTTAAATAAAAATTGCCCTCAGACCACATGATGTGTTTTATGAAATATTTTAGGGAAGCGATTCTTCAGAGGAAAATGAAGATGGCTCTGATGAGGTATGTGAATGGCCGGCGACTCAATGTTTTCTTTCTCTATTTTGCATGCAATATTCAAATAAAAATATATAGAAATAATATATAATAAAGCTCTATAGCAGGGGTGTCAAACTCATTTTCACCAAGGGCCACATTGCAATTATGGTTGCCTTCAAAGGGCCGATTGTAATTGTAAGCAATTGTATAATAATAGTGACCACCATAGTGGCCGCAGTAGTAATAGTGACCCAACTAGTAATAGGGTCCCCCACAGTGACCCCGGTAGTAATAGCATCCCCTATATTGGTGGTCCCACTAGAAATAATGTCCCCTATATTGGCCTCAGTAGTAATAAGTGACCCCCATAGTAGTCCCAGTATAATAGTGATTCCCTTATTGACCTCTGACCAGGCAGCATCCCTACAGGCACAGCACTCACCCAGCTCCGATCCCATGGCAGCAGTCTCTTCTAAATCTTTGACCTTTCCCCTTGGCATCCATGCTGCGGACAGTATGGTGCACACAGACACCGGGGGAAAGAGGTTTGTGGTCACAGACTCTTTACTGCCACCGCCAGATCAGAGCTGAAGGCTGGGTGAGTGGAGTGTCTGTTAGGTTGTGCTCTTTAATAATAAGACCTTTTTATCAAATTTTAGTAAGCTGGTGTGAAGGCTAGAATTTCGGGTTCAGTTTTCAGTGAATTTTGCACTTTTTTTTCAATACAGACACTATTTTATATACATATTTGTAGAGATGTTTTTTTCCTGGATGGATGCCTGTTACTATTCAAATTTCTTAGGTATCACTTCCCCCACTATCTTGTTCATATCATTTTCTTCTCTGGATTCTCTTCTAGTTCTTTCTTTGTAGCTGCTACTAATAAAATGCAAGTTTCCCCCAAACTATTACCGTACTATTGAATTCCCCTAGGGATCACTTCTCTGACCCTTTCTATTGCTTCCTTTTTTTCTCTGGATTCTCTTCTCCTCATCCCAAAGAAGGACTATAAGTCTGAAACGTCGCTACCTGTGAATTCTTGTTACATGAAACCTTTTGTTAATTGATATAAAATGTCTATAGTGTAGTTCCTTTTTAACAATTTTTTGGCTTCTAAAGAACCCCAGGCAGTAAAGCTCTGAACTGGCACACAGTTGGCAAGTTGGGCTTTAGAGAGGAGTACAACCATTTGGGACTTTACGGCACTAGTCCTCATAGTGTGTAAAAATAGTGAAATCACCCAAATTAAAAACTTTTTTAATAGTATGTTCTTAACCCATTAAAGACCAAGCACTGTAAATTTACAGCGCTGGTCCTGGGCTTTAATCCCGGGTGATAGTAAAATATGGCGGAGAATTAAAGCGCCTGCTCCTGCAATGTAAAGGTAATTGTTACAAAAATAAGTTTTAAAAAATTGCAGAATAAAATAAAAATATGTATATATAGAAAAGAAAACGACCCGCCGCCAATGCCAACCTAAACTGTCGCCATGTTTGCCCTGTAATCCAAGACTATACAAATTGTACAGCGATCCCTCGCTATATCGCGGTTCAATGATTGCGGCTTCAGTGCATTGCAGATTTTAGATAGACCATATATAATTCTGTTTTTACAAAGTTTTTCGCTATATCGCAGAATTTTGCGGTACATATAGGAAATAAAATACACCACTAGCGCTTGCCAACGCAAGATTGTACACGGCACACTATTGGCTGATGGAATGTGTTCTGTATCGGGCGCTGATTGGCTCACTGATCGTAGCATCGGTCTGTTTGTTCACTTTTGCGATTGTTTGGCAGTTCACCCAGCAGATTGATTTGTGTAAATATAGCGCTGCTACTTCGCTGATATTCACGTATTGCGGGGGTCTCTGGAATGTAAACCACACGATAGACGAGAGATCACTGTATATCAAAATCTCCATAACAAAATGAGGAACCCAATTCTGTACTTTGTTTTAGCGTAAATATACTAATTTTAAAAATAAACAATAGAGATGAGCGAACGTACTCGTCCGAGCTTGATATTCGTGCGAATATTAGGGTGTTCGGGATGCTCGTTACCCGTAACGAGTACCACGCAGTGTTCCGGTTACTTTCAGTTTCCTCTCTGAGACGTTAGCGTGCTTTTCTGGCCAATTGAAAGACAGGGAAGGCATTACAACTTCCCCCTGTGACGTTCAAGCCCTATACCACCCCCCTGCTGTGAGTGGCTAGGGCGATCAGATGTCACCCGAGTATAAAAATCGGCCCCTCCCGCGGCTCGCCACACATGCCTTGTGACTTAGCTGAGGGAAAGTGCTGCTGCTGGTGCTGCTGTAGGGAGAGCGTTAGGAGTCAGTGTAGGCTTCAAGAACCCCAACGGCCCTTCTCAGGGCCACATCTACTAGTGTGCAGTACTGTGTTAGCACAGTATTTTTTTTTTTTTTTGTCCAAAATTGGATCTGCAGAGCATTGCGCCCTGCAATAGGGACAGAAGTGGGGGTTAGGCAGGGAGAGTGTTAGGAGTTAGTGTAGGCTTCAAGAACCCCAACGGTCCTTTCTAGGGCCACTTCTATCCGTGTGCAGTACTGTCCAGGCTGCTGTTAGCAGTGTTGCATATTTTTTTTTTTTCTCAAAACCGGCTGTGCAGAGCATTGCACCCAGCATTAATACTACAGGGATAGAATTGTGTAGGCAGGGCCAGAAGACATTTATTATTCATTGAATACACGCAGTGGGGTCTTCCCTAAGCTAAAAAGGAAAAAAATTATATTTGGCCTGCCTGTGTCAGTCCTAAGGTCTCCGTGTACGTGTGTGCTGCGTGTACAACGTACAAAAATCAGACGCAACCAGCTACGCTTTACTGCAGCCTAGCGCCATTGTCTTTCCTGACTGGCAAATACCTGCTCTGCTAGAGTTAATAACTCTGCTACACTATACTTGTGTGACACTTTTTGGGTGTCGAAGCTGGACACGTGGCCTGAACTCGCGCTGTATGCCCTGGAGGTGCTTGCTTGTCCTGCGGCTAGCGTCTTGTCAGAGAGTGTGTTTAGTGTGGCTGGGGGAATCATCACGGATAAGCGTACCCACCTGTCAAACGACAGTGCCAACAGGCTTACACTCATCAAGATGAACAAAGCCTGGATTTCCCCAAACTTCTCTTCTCCACCAGCGGACAGCAGTGATACGTAAGCAATACGTAGGCTGCACCCGCGGATGGAAGCTACGTTCTCTCTCACCATCCAAAACGGGGACATTTCTGCTTCATCAATCTGTGTCTAATATTCCTCCTCCTCCTTCTGCTCCTCCTCCTGAAACCTCACGTAATCACGCTGAACGGGCAATTTTTCTTAGGGCCACAAGGCTCACTCATAATTTTTCTAAACAATTTTTATATGTTTCAATGCTCTTAAAAGCGTTGAAACTTTAACTTGAACCAATTTTTCGTTAAACTGGGCTGCCTCCAGGCCTAGTTACCACTTAAGCCACATTAACCAAAGCGATTAATGGGTTTCACCTGCCATCTTGGTTGGGCATGGCCAATTTTTTGGATGTACATTAGTACTGTTGATACAGCAATTTTTGTGGGCCCTCGCCTACAGTGTAATCAAATGAATTCTTGAGCCCACCTGCATTACAGCTGACGTTACATCCGCTGTGTTGGGCAATGCAATGGGATATTTTTGTGTATCGCCGGTGGGTTCCAGGGAGCCACCCATGCTGTAGGTGCACACGGAGTTTAACCTACATCTGTCCACTTGTAAAGAACCCCAGTCTGACTGGGGCATGCAGTGTGGGCCGAAGCCCACCTGTATTAAGCACGACATTACTACCTCAGCTGTGTTGGGCAATGCAATGGGATATTTCTATGTACCGCCGATGGCTTCCTGGCACCCACCCATGCTGTGGGCCCACAGGGAATTATAAATGCATCTGTTTCCACTTGTAAAGAACCCCAGTCTGACTGGGGCATGCAGTGTGGGCCGAAGCCCACGTGCATTAAGCACAACATTACTACCTCAGCTGTGTTGGGCAATGCAATGGGATATTTCTATGTACCGCCGGTGGCTTCCTGGGAGCCACCCATGCTGTAGGTGCACACGGAGTTTAACCTACATCTGTCCACTTGTAAAGAACCCCAGTCTGACTGGGGCATGCAGTGTGGGCCGAAGCCCACCTGTATTAAGCACGATATTACTACCTCAGCTGTGTTGGGCAATGCAATGGGATATTTCTATGTACCACCGGTGGCTTTCTGGCACCCACCCATGCTGTGGGTCCACAGGGAATTATAAATGCATCTGTTTCCACTTGTAAAGAACCCCAGTCTGACTGGGGCATGCAGTGTGGGCCGAAGCCCACCTGTATTAAGCACGACATTACTACCTCAGCTGTGTTGGGCAATGCAATGGGATATTTCTATGTACCGCCGGTGGCTTCCTGGCACCCACCCATGCTGTGGGTCCACAGGGAATTATAAATGCATCTGTTTCCACTTGTAAAGAACCCCAGTCTGACTGGGGCATGCAGTGTGGGCCGAAGCCCACCTGCATTAAGCACGACATTACTACCTCAGCTGTGTTGGGCAATGCAATGGGATATTTTTATGTACCGCCGGTGGGTTCCAGGGAGCCACCCATGCTGTAGGTGCACACGGAGTTTAACCTACATCTGTCCACTTGTAAAGAACCCCAGTCTGACTGGGGCATGCAGTGTGGGCCGAAGCCCACCTGTATTAAGCACGACATTACTACCTCAGCTGTGTTGGGCAATGCAATGGGATATTTCTATGTACCGCCGGTGGCTTCCTGGCACCCACCCATGCTGTGGGTCCACAGGGAATTATAAATGCATCTGTTTCCACTTGTAAAGAACCCCAGTCTGACTGGGGCATGCAGTGTGGGCCGAAGCCCACCTGCATTAAGCACGACATTACTATCTCAGCTGTGTTGGGCAATGCAATGGGATATTTTTATGTACCGCCGGTGGGTTCCAGGGAGCCACCCATGCTGTAGGTGCACACGGAGTTTAACCTACATCTGTCCACTTGTAAAGAACCCCAGTCTGACTGGGGCATGCAGTGTGGGCCGAAGCCCACCTGTATTAAGCACGACATTACTACCTCAGCTGTGTTGGGCAATGCAATGGGATATTTCTGTGTACCGCCGGTGGCTTCCTGGCACCCACCCATGCTGTGGGTCCACAGCGAATTATAAATGCATCTGTTTCCACTTGTAAAGAACCCCAGTCTGACTGGGGCATGCAGTGTGGGCCGAAGCCCACCTGCATTAAGCACGACATTACTACCTCAGCTGTGTTGGGCAATGCAATGGGATATTTTTATGTACCGCCGGTGGGTTCCAGGGAGCCACCCATGCTGTAGGTGCACACGGAGTTTAACCTACATCTGTCCACTTGTAAAGAACCCCAGTCTGACTGGGGCATGCAGTGTGGGCCGAAGCCCACCTGTATTAAGCACGACATTACTACCTCAGCTGTGTTGGGCAATGCAATGGGATATTTCTATGTACCGCCGGTGGCTTCCTGGCACCCACCCATGCTGTGGGTCCACAGGGAATTATAAATGCATCTGTTTCCACTTGTAAAGAACCCCAGTCTGACTGGGGCATGCAGTGTGGGCCGAAGCCTACCTGCATTAAGCACGACATTACTACCTCAGCTGTGTTGGGCAATGCAATGGGATATTTTTATGTACCGCCGGTGGGTTCCAGGGAGCCACCCATGCTGTGGGTCCACAGGGACTTCACAATAGGGAGTTGTACCTGCCTGTGTCTATGAATTAAAAACCGCGGTCTGACTGGGGCATGCAGACACCTTGACAGAATGAATAGTGTGTGGCACATAGGTTCCCCATTGCTATGCCCACGTGTGCAGCTCCTGATGGCGGTGGCACAGGATTCTATTTCTCATTGCTTCTGTACAGCATTGTGGGCTATCGCCCCGCCCCTTTTAAAGAGGGTCGCTGCCTAGCCGTGCCAACCCTCTGCAGTGTGTGCCTGCGGTTTCTCGTCATGGCAGACGCACTTCTAAATAGACATGAGGGTGGTGTGGCATGAGGGCAGCTGAAGGCTGCGCAGGGACACTTTGGTGTGCGCTGTAGGGGGGAGGGGGGAGGGGGGGTTGGGCAGCATGTAACCCAGGAGAAGTGGCAGTGGAGTGTCATGCAGGCAGTGATTGTGCTTTGTTGGAGGTAGTGTGGTGCTTAGCTAAGGTATGCCATGCTAATGAGGGCTTTTCAGAAGTAAAAGTTTTTGGGAGGGGGGGGGCCCACTCTTGCCGCTATTGTGGCTTAATAGTGGGACCTGTGAACTTGAGATGCAGCCCAACATGTAGCCCCTCGCCTGCCCTATCCGTTGCTGTGTCGTTCCCATCACTTTCTTGAATTGCCCAGATTTTCACACAAGGAAACCTTAGCGAGCATCGGCGAAATACAAAAATGCTCGGGTCGCCCATTGACTTCAATGGGGTTCGTTACTCGAAACGAACCCTCGAGCATCGCGATAATTTCGTCCCGAGTAACGAGCACCCGAGCATTTTGGTGCTCGCTCATCTCTAATAAACAACTAAAAGTGTAAAGAAATTTTGGGGCTTCTAAAAAATAGGGAAAAAAATCTGTAAAAAACATTCAAAAATAGCCCTGTATGTCAAGAAAAAAAAATACAGCAAAAATAATTTTGGTAGCTATAGCTAATGAAAAAGAATAGAACTGTACAACTAGCACATGGGTAAAATCCCTAAAAAGTGTCTGGTCCTTTTGAATGGAAATACCCTTGTGCTGAAGAGGTTACATTACCCATTATGGACATTTTAATTGTATTTTTCATTCTTATATGCTGATTTTGATACATAAAGTGTGACATTTATGTTTACAGGTCAGGCTTGCAGATATGGTTGGTCATGATTTTATCATCTATTTATTTTTACACATTTCATTTTGCATTGCTCACACACTGAATACACAGCATATATTAACCCCACTGATATTTGCCAAAAAAAATCTAAACAATTTGTAAAATTCAGTGTGAAAAGGAGAATAAACAGTAAAATGGCAGCTGAAGGAAATGAGCGATTCCTATCCTTCATAAAGTTTTTTAAAGTAAACTTTTCACTTTACTAAATTTGTATGTGCAGAATACAAAACAATGTGGCATGGAATCTTCTATCCTGTTTTTAAATCCTGTGGTTTTATGACTCATTGCAAAGACCTTTTCCCAGTAATGTATTCTTGCTTCTAAACCACCATAGAGGTTAACCTCAAACACAACAAAAGGCAGAGATGCGCTGCTCTGGTTATATAGATTCCAGATGACTCTTCTAAGAATGAAGACAGGAGCTAAGATAAAATACTGATATTTGGTGCAACATCAAACCCTCAATAAATAAATGCAACAGGGCAAAACGTGGTAAAAAAAACAGGCCAGTCATAGCCAGAAAATGAAAGAAATACTACTGTGTTGCTTTCCTGTGTGTTTTAATAGTTAACTGCTATTTTTCTGGTATTATATGTTATTTTACTTATCTGATTATAGCAGGAAGAGTCGGTGGATGCTGGTAAAAATGGAAACAATGCTGCATCAGAGGAAACAGGAGCAGAGGAATCAGAAGGAAATGGGGCAGAGGAAGAGGCAGACTCTGAAGGTGCTGAGGAGGAGAATGGAGGAACGTCTGCTCCAGAGGTAACAACTCTTCATTAAACCCATTGGAGGAGATTTATCAAAAGTTGTACAAGGAAAAAGTAAAACAGATTCCCATGTTAAAGTATTAAGGTAATCACTTAATTTAGGTGATACTCAAGGGGTATCGTAGCCTTATTAATCAGGTATGCCTAATTATTATTTGAAGCTTCAGAGAAGAAAACAATGAGAAACGGTCAAGTGATGTTTCCAAGCTCTTCTGTTTTATTGTTCCAATCCAACAGGTTATATAGTGTGGCACCCCCCCACAAATTCAACAATTCAAAGTCTACAACATGTGTGATACTTCTCTCTTACTAAAACATTACAAAGGTTAATTATGACAAAGCTGCATGCTCAGCGTCTGATGCCCTGTTAGTAAAATTTAACTACAATGCCTGTCTTTTGCATACGTACTTCTTCTTATGCACATAACATTACTGCGTAAAATAGAATTCAATACTTTCCCACCTATAATAACCAATCAGGTTCCTGGCTTCATTTTTTACAGCAGGCTTCCAAAATTTAAGAGAAGCATACACGTTTTATTGTTTTTCTTCTGCTGATAGGTAGAAGAAACAACTGCAAGTCAGAATGAGACCACAAGCATCATCCAAGAAAGCAGTACTGAAGCACAACCTACACAAGTCGCTATTATTGAGGAAACAGCTGCCGTTCCTGCTGAACTCCCTAGAAGTAATGATTATGATAACCTAGGTACTGAGGAAGGAAGCAATGGTGGTGTTCCAAGCACGGCACCTGTATATGAACCCGATAATAACGGGTATCAATATGAAAATGGCTATTATTATCATGAGAATGCTGTTGAGCCTAGAGGAGTAAAAGGTGAAACCTATGGAAGGTATGAGGATGAATATCAGTATAGAAACTATTTGCATCAGCTCTACGCTCAACAATACTACCAGCATTATTATCAGTAGACTGAAACCATTGGAAATGAACACATTTCATAATGAGTTTTAGGATTTGTTAATATGTTCTCTTTAATTACTGAATTGCTATCGGTTTAGCACTTCTTAAGGATCATAAACTCTGATCATTCAAAAAACAGTTTTGTTAATTATTTTGGTAAATATTCATTGGATCAATCGAGTCTGATTGTCCAACTCAGGTATCTCCCTTTCCTTTTTCTTGAATACAAGTAGTATATAGGTTCCTCTATCACTGGAAGAGAAGGACTGGTCTCATCTATCACAAAATGTATATGTATTTTTACATCTGTAACATTGATATACAACCTCAGCATACTGATATTTTTCCTCATTATTAAAGTGTTTTCAGTGGGATACACTGAATAAAAAAAACAGTCTCCAAACAAATGAATTGTGTTTTGTGAAGAAATCCGACAACTCTTAGTGAATCACATATTGCTAAATCAATGGCAAATGAACCACTTGATATTTTTCTGGTGAACTCTTCTGAGCCAAAACCATTGGCAAGTACAACCAATGATGTCTGTTACTAAAACGTATTTGCATATCTGTAGAGTGTCTATGTCTTCACCACTTTAAAACCTAATGAGGCATTATATGGACATTAACGTACATTTGCTGCTTCATGTGTATTCCACGAAACATGTAAAAATCATAATAAAATACTTGCTCTCTATTCAAGAGTTGTGTCTTTGATCAAGATAGAGATATACTGGAAATACTGTAAATTCATCAGAATGAGATCAAAAGGTTTAGTAAAGATTTCGTATAGTTAAAATGGTTCAATTTTCAGATCAGAGAAAAGGTGTCCCAAAAACTAAAATTACATATAAGAATATTTTTCTGATCTTTAGTCAAACAGCAAAGTTTTGGATGCACAAAGTATTAGTGAAGATTTCAGCTAAGTATGAGCTGGAGATATAAATATATGATGACTGATTATAATGTATTTTGAGGAATACATGAACACAACCCAAAAAAGGGATAGAGGAGAGAAAGGGGAGTAAGGCCTTAGTCAGACGGGCGTTTTTAGCCGCGATTTGCGCATGCGTCCGGCGATTTTATAAAACCATTGCTTTGCAATGGTATCGGACACATGAGCGCTTTTTATGCGCTCGTCCGATAAATTATAGAACAGAAATCGCAGATCGCACCTATCTGCGATCTGCGATTCCTGTTCTCTTCTCTATATGCGCTCAATGGGGCCAGCGGCAGCAGCGCCGACCCCATTGAGAACATATAGAAGACAAATCATTCTTCTCTGCCACAGCTGTAACAGCTGTGACAGAGAAGAACGATGTTTGCCCATTGAATTCAATGGAGCCGGCAATACAGCCGCTCCATTGAAAGCAATGGGCTGCCGGCGTGCGCGGGGTGAATTGTCGGGAAGGGCTTAAATATATAAGCCCTTCCCTGCAATTCATCCTAAAATGTGTTAAAATAAAAAAAAAATTGTATACTCACCTTTCCGCTGCAGCCAGAGTCCAGCCGCGGCCGCTGTCAGTTCTCCTGGACTGCTTCTCGGCACTATTCAGCCGGCGGGGCTTTAAAATCCCCGCCTGCTGAATGATCTGCCTCTGATTGGTCACAGTCCTGACCAATCAGAGGCAGGTTTCACTCACACACCCATTCATGAATTCATGAATGGGTGAGTGACTGCTGCCTCTCAGCGCTGAGCCAATCAGGGGCAGGTCTGACTCACATCCATTCATGAATTCATGAATGGGTGTGAGTGAGACATGCCTCTGATTGGCTCAGCGCTGAGCCAATCAGGGGGCAGGTCTGACTCACACCCCCTTCACACCCACTGCAGGACGGCCGCGCGGAGCTCCGGCTGCCGGGAGAAGGTGAATATATATATATTTTTTATTTTTACACATTTTAGGATGAATTGCAAGGAAGGGCTTATATATTTAAGCCCTTCCCGACAATTCATCCCGGGCTCGCATGCAGCGCATTGCTTTAAATGGAGCCGGCTCTATTGCCGTCTCCATTGAATGCAATGCGCTGGACAGCTCCGGCCCGTTTCTAATGAAACGCGGCTAGGAGCAGATTTTCGGGCGATTTGCGGGCGACTTGCGGGCCACTTGCGTGCACCGGTCACGCGATTTGCGGATGCGCATCCGTCATGCGATCCGCAAATCGCGCGAAAAACGCCCGTCTGACTAAGGCCTAAGGGATGTGCATACACGTTGGACAGAATACACAAGCTCAAACGCCCACTTCAAGGGTTCTTGTTGTCTTGTGAGTCCCTACTCTAACAAGACAACTAAAACCCAAAAAGGAAGTCTTGCCTACAAGCGGGGTGATTGCCCCAGTAGGGTTGGCCCCACGCTGAAACCTAGGAGCCTGGCCCACCATAGATGGTAAAAGGCAGAAACACAAGACAAGGGAAAAAGAACACACCACACACTAAACAGAACAGTTCACACATAGTGTCTGAAGACCTGCAAGCAGACACTGAACACGTCACTGTTCACACCAACAAACAGACAAGGGAATCCCACCCAGAAAATCATGCATGCAGATTACACCAAAGCAGAACATGCATGACTCCAAGCACCACAGTTCAGAGAGGGAATGAGATAATGAATAAATGACCAGCACCCTCCGGTAAGAGGGGCTGGTATTTATATGCGGAAGACATAGCATCACATCGCTCATGTGTCTGACCCAATTCAAAATAATAGGGTTCACATTTGTGCATCTTAAAACGCACAAAACTTACATGATTTTCTCGTCCGTGTGATGCCGGCCTTATTGTAAACAAACTAAAAGAAGATATCCAGTAGTTTGTTATTTAAGCTGTGAAGAAGATTTCTAACTTATTACAGATGTAGCTATTCTTAACATGATTGGAACATCATTATAACTCAGTTGACAGGGTGGCTGGGATCCTGGGTTCAAATCAAACTAAGGATCCAACTAAGGAGTTTGTATGTTCTCCCATGTTTACATTGGTTTCCTTCCACACTCCAAAAACATACAAAAAGTGCTGTAGAATGTGTATGTGCTATATAAATAAAGGTTATCGCAGCCAGCACTCGATTAGCCAATCACAGCCATTTATCAAGTGCTGGCTCTGATTGGCTAAGCGTCAACCAATCACAGCCAGTGCTTCCAAGAGGCGAGTATTTTTCAATCCCTGGCCAGAAGAGAAGAAGAAGATTAGTGCGTCTAAGGTGATGTATGTCTACTTTTTTTTTTCCTTGCAGTTAGGGCTTAGTTCAGGCTTTGACAGTAGGATTTCCTACTATCAAAGTTGCATCGCACCGCACAAAAACCACGTTTTCGTGCAATGCGATGCAACAGAGAGGAAGGCTCCAAAGGGAAACATGGGCTACAAAACCTCACGAGTCGTGTGCATATCGCCGAACCCGCGAGGTTTTTGTGTCGGGTTGTCTCATGCTACAAAATATTGCATGTGTGAAGTAACCCATAGGAAAGCATGGGCTTCTCATACATGCGATTTGTAGCACTGTAGCAATGCTACAAAATCGTGCGACTTTGTCGCCTGTGTTAACAAGGCCTAAGTGGCATAAAGCATAAAGGGGGTTTCCAATAAATTCAACGACCAACAGAGTAAAATCAACAAGGCATTTATATTTATTTCCACACAGTCAGGGCTCTATCACATGGCTGTGAACAGGTGCACAAATCTAACGTCTGTGCGCCTGTTCAGATGGCACAGGCCCCGGCGCATACACCCCAAGCCCGCAATGCCGTTGGGCCACTCCTCCCTCTCCCTCGCCATCTCACCTCCTCTCTCCTCCCGTCCGGCTGTGTGCAATGGGAGGGGCAGGACAGGGGCAAAGCTAAGCTCCGCCCCTGTCCCACTCCTCCTCTTGCAAACTGCTGGAGGAGAGGAAAGAGGAGGGAGGGAGTTTAGCAGTCACACTACTAAACTCCCTCCCACCTCCTTTCTCCGGCCACTGTCACTGGCTCCCATAGGAGCCCATGCAGCGGCCGACGTATGCCTGCCCAAAGGATAGTTCCAGGAATATCTTTGCGGACCAGCATGAAAGCGCTCGGCGCTACATTGGCCCGGCCGGGCGCTTTCACGCCGTGGAAATACGGCCATATGATCTAATGCATTGGAATCCAATGTATCAGATCGTAGCGTATATTAGCCAGCCGTGAAAATGGCAGCCGATATACGCTTGTGTGAAAGAGGCCTAAGGGCTCTTTCACATGAGCGTATGCATTTTTGCGGTCGCCCACACACACCATTAAATTGTGGGAATTAAGAAATACCGCAATCAAGTCCCAAGTTTAATTAGCGTTTTCTCATCCATTCACATGGCTGGGTGTGACATATTAGCGAAAAAATACGCCGCGGCCTGGAAATCCTTCGCTCGGCATAAATCCTCAGAATGACTTCAAATGCCTAAATAGAGGCCCTTGTAAGCTTCTCCCTGTGTTGGATGCTGCTAAACTGCCTCCCCCTCCCTACTTTTCCAGCTCCCATAGAAGTCTATGGGAGCCACCAGTGTATATTGGTCAAACGATAGAACCAGAACTATCTTTTCCGCTCGGCGATTGTTCATGGCGCAACAAAATTGCTGAATGGCTGTGATTGGCTCATCGAGCGCCGGCTGTAATTGGTTGGTTGGCACTCGAATAGCCAATCACAGAGCTCGCTTTGCTGGAGGCGGGGTATTCAAAGCCCTGTCACCAGGAAGAAGCTGACATGTCAGATGGGGGGGATACTGCAGTTTGTCATAGCGCTGGCCGAGACCATCGGGATGCCGTGGACCAGGTAAATATAAGCCCCCCCCTCAAAAATAAGACACTGTGCTTCTTTTGGGGCAAAAATTAATATAAGACAGTGTATTTTCGGGGAAACACGGTATGTTTCGATATATAAGGGGTCAGTACAGAGATCTCTCCCATCATCTATTATACCCAGGCCTGGGACAAGGGGGCGCTCTAATAACTATGTATAAATATATCAGGGGACAATACGGAGATCTCTCCCATCATCTATTATACCCAGGACTGTAACAAGGGGGCGATCTAATAACTATGTATAAACATATCAGGGGACAATACAGAAATCTCTCCCATCATCTATTATACCCAGCACTGTAACAAAGGGGCGCTCTAATAGCTATGTATCAGGGGACAATACAGAGATCTCTATTTGTACCCAGGACTGTAACAAGGGGGCGCACTCTACGTCTAGAGGAAAAAAGGCTTCTACACCAACATAGAAGGGGGTTCTTTACTGTAAGAGCAGTGAGAATATGGAACTCTCTGCCTGAGTACATGGTGATGGTGAACTTATTAAAAGAGTATAAGAGGGGCCTGGACATCTTTCTTTAGTGTTACAATATTACATGTTATAGTCACTAATTACTTCGAAGGGTCAGTGATTCAGGGATTATTCTGATTGGCACATTGGAGTGAGGAAGGATTTTTTCCCATAACTGGATAATATTGGCTTCTATCTCATTTGGGGTTTTTTTGCCTTCCTCTGGATAAACATTGGGGGAGTAAAAGGTTGAACTGGATGGACATTTGTTTTCTTTTGGCCTAACATACCATGTTACTATGTTACATGCTCCCCTGTTGCCAGTGAACTCCGAGTGCGGTCTGAAAATCTGACACTTATCAGACCATTGAGCACTTAACTCCCATCGATTTCTAGGTACAAGTGCACACAGAAGTCTGAATAGAGTCCGATTTTTTGTGGCCACCCATGGACTTCACTGGTGGACAATGAGGGAAAGGGGGAGCTGATAAGTATAAAATATACATCCCCCAGCTCCCTGTCACCTCCCCAAACAGCACCATAAAACCTAGTTAAAAATGGTGCACATCTTACAAATTCTACTTGGGGTATCAAAACTTATGAGAACAACTGTAGCTTTGGGTCTGGGGCATTGATTGCCAAATGAATTACAGAGAGTTACTCAGATCTCTAGACTCTGGCCATCCTTCTGTCAATCAGTCCAGACATCACAGGACATGATGTAGCAGGGCTATGGAACAGAATACATTGAGACATTTCCAACAGACGACACATCAGGGGCCTTCTGCAGTGACAGGAAGAAGGCAGCACAAATGTCATTCATTAGGAAGTTGTCCTAAGTCAGAAGGATCGGGGCATGCAGGCAGCCAAATGTCAAATGGGGGAGCAAATTACACTTGTGGAGGACACCAATGAAACAGCCACTCACATAACCTCCTAACGTAGAGGGGGGGGGGGGCTGTTTAGTGTATACCCCTACACAGAGTAGTAAATATAGGGTGTCAGACCTTCTGGTACATGTAGTACTTATTAGTGACGCCATATATAAATCCGCCATATATAAAGTGAACCATGTTCGTATGTTGAGGTGGTGCACATGTCTGCCCTCCTGTTTTTGTGTAGGTATATGGCCATTTTCAGTGATCGTTTGTCTGTTTTTATGTTTCAGTGATACTTTATCTATATGAGTGTAGGGACTCACAATAAGCGAGGAGCCTTGACATTGGTTTGTGAGCTCAAGTATTTTGGTTAAAATACCATCTAATAACTTGCATTTATTACTCATTATTCCCATGCAGTGCGGCTTCTTAATGCCTGGGAAGCCCGGAGTGCCAGTATCAATGTGGTTCACCTTTGGGGTGCAGGGCAGCACGCCGGATTTATATATGGCGTCACTAATAGGTTGCTAGCCTGCATGGTGCACTACATGTACCTGAAGGTCTGACACCCTGTATCTAGTACTCTGTGTAGGAGTATACACCAAGTAGCCACACCCCTCTATATTAGGAGGTTCTGTGAGTGGCTATCTCATCAGTTTCCTCCACTGCTGTAATTGGCTCCCTCATTTGGCATTTGACTGCCTGCATGCTGAGGTGGTGCTCATGTCTGCCCCTCTGTATCTGTAATTATATGACCGTTTTCAGTGATTATTTCTCCCACAGATTACAGTTGATCATTTTTGATCCTAACAGTAGGCCAACCTGTAATCAGCTTATTATCAACAGACTCTTCTACAAAAAGCAATTATTTAAAGTTAAAAACCCCTTGACAAAATATAGGATTGTTATTAGAGATGAGCGAACGTGTTCTTCCGAGCTTGATATTCGTGCAAATATTAGGGTGTTCGGGATGTTCGTTATTCGTAACGAACACCATGCGGTGTTCTGGTTACTTTCACTTCCTTCCCTGAGACGTTAGCGCGCTTTTTTTGGCCAATTGAAAGACAGGGAAGGCATTACAACTTCCCCCTGTGACGTTCAAGCCCTATACCACCCCCCTGCTGTGAGTGGCTGGGAAGATCAGGTGTCACCCGAAAATAAAAGTCGGCCCCTCCCGCGGTTCGGCTCAGATGCCTGGTGAGTTAGCTGAGGAACAGTGCTGTTTGTACCGGAGCTGCTGTAGGGAAAGAATTGGTAGTTAGTGTAGGCTTCAAGACCCCCCAAAGGTCCTTATTAGGGCCACTGATAGCTGTGTGTTGGCTGCTGTTAGCAGTGCCATTTTTTTTTTTCTCAAAATCGGCTCTGCAGAGCGTTGCACCTGGCATTAGGGACAGAAGTGCTGCATAGGCAGGGAGAGTGTTAGGAGTGAGTGTAGCCTTCAAGAACCTCAACGGTCCTTTCTAGGGCCATATTTATCCGTGTGCAGTACTGTCCAGGCTGCTGTTAGCTGTGCTGCATTTTTTTTTGCTTCTCAAAATCGCCTCTGCAGAGCATTCCACCCTCCATTGATACTGCAGGGAAAGAATTGTATAGGCAGGGCCACAACACAGTTATTATTCATAGAATATACGCAGTGCTGCCTTTTGCTTGTAAAACAAGTGAAAATAATTCTATTTGTCCTGCCTCTGTCCGTCCTAACGCCGGTGGACACGTGTCGGCTGCGTCTGCAACCTGTAAAAATCATACGCACCCAGCTAAGTTTTACTCCTGGCTTCGCCATTTGCTTTCCTTAATTGGGAAAAAAAATACCTGCTCTGCCACAGTTAATAACTCTGCTACCCTCACGTTCTGTGACACATTAGCAGGAAAACAGCACAGTTATTAAACTTCTCATGTTCATAGAATATACGCAGTGCTGCCTTTTGGTGCAAAAAAACGGAAAATAATTCTATTTGTCCTGCCTCTGTCCGTCCTAACGCCGGTGGACACGTGTCGGCTGCGTGTGCAACCTGTAAAAATCATACGCACCCAGCTACGTTTTACTCCTGGCTTCGCCATTTGCTTTCCTTAATTGGGAAAAAAAATACCTGCTCTGCCACAGTTAATAACT
The DNA here is from genome assembly GCF_035609145.1 of Eleutherodactylus coqui. Classification (NCBI taxonomy): domain Eukaryota; kingdom Metazoa; phylum Chordata; class Amphibia; order Anura; family Eleutherodactylidae; genus Eleutherodactylus; species Eleutherodactylus coqui. The sequence goes on from NC_089843.1 coordinate 185,428,787, forward strand.
CTGCTACCCTCACGTTCTGTGACACATTAGCAGGAAAACAGCACAGTTATTAAACTTCTCATGTTCATAGAATATACGCAGTGCTGCCTTTTGGTGCAAAAAAACGGAAAATAATTCTATTTGTCCTGCCTCTGTCCGTCCTAACGCCGGTGGACACGTGTCGGCTGCGTGTGCAACCTGTAAAAATCATACGCACCCAGCTACGTTTTACTCCTGGCTTCGCCATTTGCTTTCCTTAATTGGGAAAAAAAATACCTGCTCTGCCACAGTTAATAACTCTGCTACCCTCACGTTCTGTGACACATTAGCAGGAAAACAGCACAGTTATTAAACTTCTCATGTTCATAGAATATACGCAGTGCTGCCTTTTGGTGCAAAAAAACGGAAAATAATTCTATTTGTCCTGCCTCTGTCCGTCCTAACGCCGGTGGACACGTGTCGGCTGCGTCTGCAACCTGTAAAAATCATACGCACCCAGCTACGTTTTACTCCTGGCTTCGCCATTTGCTTTCCTTAATTGGGAAAAAAAATACCTGCTCTGCCACAGTTAATAACTCTGCTACCCTCACGTTCTGTGACACATTAGCAGGAAAACAGCACAGTTATTAAACTTAGATTATTCATTCACTAGAGGCAGTGGGGCCTTTCGTTTTCAAAAAAGGGAAAAAATTATATTTGGCCTGCAGTCTTGCGCCAATTTATTTCCTGCCTGTGAAATCAAATCACTGGTAATACAGCATGCTGAGGGGTAGGGGTAGGCCTAGAGGACGTGGACGCGGCCGAGGACGCGGAGGGCCAAGTCAGGGTGTGGGCACAGGCCAAGCTCCTGATCCAGGTGTGTCGCAGCCGACTGCTGCGCGATTAGGAGAGAGGCACGTTTCTGGTGTCCCCACATTCATCGCCCAATTAATGGGTCCACGCGGGAGACGGTTATTAGAAAATGAGCAGTGTGAGCAGGTCCTGTCCTGGATGGCAGAAAGTGCTTCGAGCAACCTATCGTCTACCCGCAGTTCTGCGCCGTCCACTGCTGCCAATCCGAATCCTCTGTCTGCTGCTCCTCCTTCCTCCCAGCCTCCTCACTCCACTACAATAACACCTGCTCAGGAGCGGGAACACTCCCAGGAACTGTTCTCGGGCCCCTGCTTAGATTAGGCAGCAGCGGTTCCTCTCCCACCAGAGGAGTTTATCGTCACTGATGCCCAACCATTCGAAAGTTCCCGGGGTCCGGGGGAAGAGGCTGGGGACTTCCGCCAACTGTCTCAACAACTTTCTGTGGGTGAGGAGGACGATGACGATCAGACACAGTTGTCTTGCAGTGAGGTAGTAGTAAGGGCAGTAAGTCCGAGGGAGCAGCGCACAGAGGATTCGGAGGAAGAGCAGCAGGACAATGAGGTGACTGACCCCACCTGGTGTGCAACGCTTACTCAGGAGGACAGGTCTTCAGAGGGGGAGTCAAGGGCATCAGCAGGGCAGGTTGCAAGAGGCAGTGCGGTGGCCAGGGGTAGAGGCAGGGCCAGACCGAATAATCCACCAAGTGTTTCCCAAAGCGCCCCCTCGCGCCATGCCACCCTGCAGAGGCCGAGGTGCTCTAAGGTCTGGCAGTTTTTCACAGAGACGCCTGACGACCGACGAACAGTGGTGTGCAACCTTTGTCGCGCAAAGCTCAGCCGGGGAGCCAACACCAACAGCCTCACCACCACCACCATGCGCAGACATATGATGGCCAAGCACCCCGCAAGGTGGGACGAAGGCCGTTCAGCGCCTCCGGTTTGCACCCCTGCCTCTCCCCCTGTGCCCCAACCTGCCACTGAGATGCAACCCCCCTCTCAGGACACAGGCACTACCGTCTCCTGGCCTGCACCCACACCCTCACCTCCGCTGTCCTCGGCCCCATCCAGCAGTGTAGTTCAGCGCACCGTCCAGCCGTCGCTTGCGCAACTGTTGGAGCGCAAGCGCAAGTACGCCGCCACGCACCCGCACGCTCAAACGTTAACCGTCCGCATAGCAAAATTCATCAGCCTTGAGATGCTGCCGTATAGGGTTGTGGAAACGGAGTCCTTCAAAAGTATCATGGAGGCGGCGGCCCCGCGCTACTCAGTTCCCAGTCGCCACTACTTTTCCCGATGTGCCGTCCCAGCCCTGCACGACCACATCTCCCGCAACATTGTACGCGCCCTCACCAACGCGGTTACTGCCACGGTCCACTTAACTACGGACACGTGGACAAGCACAGGTGGGCAGGGCCACTACATCTCCCTGACGGCACATTGGGTGAATTTAGTGGAGGCTGGGACAGAGTCAGAGCCTGGGACCGCTCACGTCCTACCCACCCCCAGAATTGCGGGCCCCAGCTCGGTGGTGGTATCTGCGGAGGTGTATGCTTCCTCCACTAAAGCACCCTCCTCCTCCTCCTCTGTCTCGCAATCAAGATGTGTTAGCAGCAGCATGTCGCCAGCAGTCGGTGTCGCGCGGTGTGGCAGCACAGCGGTGGGCAAGCGTCAGCAGGCCGTGCTGAAACTACTCAGCTTAGGCGATAAGAGGCACACGGCCCACGATCTGCTGCAGGGTCTGACACAGCAGACCGACCGCTGGCTTGCGCCGCTGAGCCTCCAACCGGGCATGGTCGTGTGTGACAACGGCCGTAACCTGGTGGCGGCTCTGCAGCTCGGCAGCCTCACGCACGTGCCATGCCTGGCCCACGTCTTTAATTTGGTGGTTCAGCGCTTTCTGAAAAGCTACCCACGCTTGTCAGACCTGCTCGTAAAGGCGCGCCGGCTCTGTGCACATTTTCGCAAGTCCCACACGGACGCTGCCACCCTGCGCACCCTGCAACATCACTTTAAGCTGCCAGTGCACCGACTGCTGTGCGACGTGCCCACACGGTGGAACTCTACGCTCCACATGTTGGCCAGGCTCTATGAACAGCGTAGAGCTATAGTCAAATACCAACTCCAACATGGGCGGCGCAGTGGGAGTCAGCCTCCTCAATTCCTTTCAGAAGAGTGGGCCTGGTTGGCAGACATCTGCCATGTCCTTGGTAATTTTGAGGAGTCTACCCAGGTGGTGAGCGGCGATGCTACAATCATTAGCGTCACCATTCCTCTGCTATGCATCTTGAGAAATTCCCTGCAAACCATAAAGGCAGCTGCTTTGCGCTCGGAAACGGGGGCGGGGGAAGACAGTATGCCGCTGGATAGTCAGGGCACCCTCCTGTCTATTTCTCAGCGCGTACAGGAGGAGGAGGAGGAGCATGAGGAGGATGAGGAGGAGGGGGAAGAGACAGCTTGGGCCGCTGCTGACGGTACACCGGCTTATTGCCTGTCATTCTTTCAGCGTGTATGGCCTGAGGAGGAGGAGGAGGAGGAGGAGGATCCTGAAAGTGATCTTCCTAGTGAAGACAGCCATGTGTTGCGTACAGGTACCCTGGCACACATGGCTGACTTCATGTTAGGATGCCTTTCTCGTGACCCTCGCGTTGCACGCATTCTGGCCACGACGGATTACTGGGTGTACACACTGCTCGATCCACGGTATAAGGAGAACCTGCCCACTCTGATTCCCGAAGAGGAAAGGGGTTCGAGAGTGTTGCTATACCACAGGACCCTTGCGGACAAGCTGATGGTAAAATTCCCAGCCGACAGCGCTAGTGGCAGAAGGCGCAGTACCGAGGGCAAGGTAGCAGGGGATGTGCGTAGATCGAGCAGCATGTACATCCCAGGCAGTGCAACAGTCTTTAAGGGCCTGGCCAGCTTTATGGCTCCCCACCAAGACTGTGTCACCGCTCCCCAGTCACGGCTGAGTCGGCGGGAGCACTGTAAAAGGATGGTGAGGGAGTACGTAGCGGATCGCACGACCATCCTTGGTGACGCCTCTGCCCCCTACAACTACTGGGTGTCGAAGCTGGACACGTGGCCTGAACTAGCGCTGTATGCCCTGGAGGTGCTTGCTTGTCCTGCGGCTAGCGTCTTGTCGGAGAGGGTGTTTAGTGCGGCTGGGGGAATCATCACAGATAAGCGTAGCCGCTTGTCAACCGACAGTGCCGACAGGCTAACACTCATCAAGATGAACAAAGGCTGGATTTCCCCAGACTTCTGTTCTCCACCAGCGGACAGCAGCGATACGTAAGCAATACGTAGGCTGCACCCGCGGATGGAAGCTACGTTCTCTCTCACCATCCAAAACGGGGACATTTCTGCTTCATCAATCTGTGTCTAATATTCCTCCTCCTCCTCCTCCTGCTCCTCCTCCTGAAACCTCACGTAATCACGCTGAACGGGCAATTTTTCTTAGGGCCACAAGGCTCACTCAAATAATTTTTCTGAACAATTTTTATAAGTTTCAATGCGCTTAAAAGCATTGGAACTTTAACTAGAACCAATTTTTCGTTACACTGGGCTGCCTCCAGGCCTAGTTACCACTTAAGCCACATTAACCAAAGCGATTAATGGGTTTCACCTGCCCTCTTGGCTGGCCATGGCCAATTTTTGGGATGTACATTAGTACTGTTGATACAGCAATTTTTGTGGGCCCTCGCCTACAGTGTAATCAAATTAATTTTTAGCCCACCTGCATTACAGCTGACGTTACCTCAGCTGTGTTGGGCAATGCAATAGGATATTTTTATGTACCGCCGGTGGGTTCCAGGGAGCCACCCATGCTGTGGGTCCACAGGGAGTTGTAACTGCATGTGTCCACTTCTAAAGAACCCCAGTCTGACTGGGGCATGCAGTGTGGGCCGAAGCCCACCTGTATTACGCACGACATTACTACCTCAGCTGTGTTGGGCAATGCAATGGGATATTTCTATGTACCGCCGGTGGCTTCCTGGCACCCACCCAGGCAGTGGGTCCACAGGGAGTTTAACCTACATGTGTCCACTTCTAAAGAACCCCAGTCTGACTGGGGCATGCAGTGTGGGCCGAAGCCCACCTGCATTAAGCACGACATTACTACCTCAGCTGTGTTGGGCAATGCAATGGGATATTTCTATGTACCGTCGGTGGCTTCCTGGCACCCACCCATGCTGTGGGTCCACAGGGAATTATAAATGCATCTGTTTCCACTTATAAAGAAACCCAGTCTGACTGGGGCATGCAGTGTGGGCCGAAACCCACCTGCATTAACCCTTTCCAGTCCACTGTGTGACCTGTGAAGACATTAGGGTTTAAGGCTGTACAGCTCCGTTGTTGGCAGACGTCCGTCGGGGTTCTCTTACTGTATATTGCCAGCCTCTCTGCTGTCGGAGCCTATCCTACGTGTCAGCTCATGCAGTACTGGCTTTAGCCAGCATATAGCGCCGTTGTATAACGGCAGAAAAAGAGTAAGCCCCCTAGGAAAACCATATACAAATTGGATTGGAAAGGGTTAAGCACAACATTACTACCTCAGCTGTGTTGGGCAATGCAATGGGATATTTCTATGTACCGCCAGTGGCTTCCTGGCACCCACCCATGCTGTAGGTGCACACGGAGTTTTTACTACATCTGTACACTTATAAAGAACCCCAGTCAGACTGGGGCATGCAGTGTGGGCCGAAGCCCACCTGTATTAAGCACGACATTACTACCTCAGCTGTGTTGGGCAATGCAATGGGATATTTCTGTGTACCGCCGGTGGGTTCCAGGGAGCCACCCATGCTGTGGGTCGACAGGGACTTCACAATAGGGAGTTGTACCTGCCTGTGTCTATGAATTAAAAAGCCCGGTCTGACTGGGGCATGCAGACACCTTGACAGAATGAATAGTGTGTGGCACATAGGTTCCCCATTGCTATGCCCACGTGTGCAGCTCCTGATGGCGGTGGCACAGGATTCTATTTCTCATTGCTTCTGTACAGCATTGTGGGCTATCGCCCCGCCCCTTTTAAAGAGGGTCGCTGCCTAGCCGTGCCAACCTCTGCAGTGTGTGCCTGCGGTCCCTCGTCATGGCAGACGCAATTCTAAATAGACATGAGCGTGGTGTGGCATGAGGGCAGCTGAAGGCTGCCCAGGGACACTTTGGTGTGCGCTGTGGGGGGGAGGGGGGGCGGTTGGGCAGCATGTAACCCAGGAGAAGTGTCAGTGGAGTGTCATGCAGGCAGTGATTGTGCTTTGTTGGAGGTAGTGTGGTGCTTAGCAAAGGTATGCCATGCTAATGAGGGCTTTTCAGAAGTAAAAGTTGTTGGGAGGGGGGGGGGGCCCACTCTTGCCGGTATTGTGGCTTAATAGTGGGACCTGTGAACTTGAGATGCAGCCCAACATGTAGCCCCTCGCCTGCCCTATCCGTTGCTGTGTCGTTCCCATCACTTTGTTGAATTGCCCAGATTTTCACACATGAAAACCTTAGCGAGCATCGGCGAAATACAAAAATGCTCTGGTCGCCCATTGACTTCAATGGGGTTCGTTGTTCGAAACGAACCCTCGAGCATCGCGGGAAGTTCGTTCCGAATAACGAGCACCCGAACATTTTGGTGTTCGCTCATCTCTAATTGTTATCACAAACAAGGATGTTTCAAAATGAGAGAACAAAGTAATCTTGCAAATATGAAATCTAATGGCTTAAAAAAGAAATAATGTTACAGCCAGCTTTTGAAACTTCTTAGGGTTCTTTATCAGGCCGATGAAGAAACCTAGCATTATAAGATATCGTATCTATCTGTTTCTTTTTCTGAGAACAACAACATTTTGTTCTACTGGCTAAAGCCCCATTTGCACGCAAAGATGATCACTTAAAATTTATCAGTTTTTGTCAGTTCTGAGCGATTATTTAGCATTGGCTACTAATGGGCTAATTAGCCCATTAGTAGCTTACTAGCTTCATTTGCATGTATTTAAAAGACAACAGGTGGTCTGTTTTCTAAATACATGGCTATTGTTCTGCCACAGGCTGATGGCTGCAAACAAAATCAGCCTGCCCCTAAAAAAACTCAGCATGCAGTCCCTGCTATCAGGGACAATGGATTTCACGCTGACCTGATGTCAGCAATGAACGAACAGTGCACAGTAAGTGCACAATGGGTGCGCATTTACACGCAACGGCTATCGCTCAAAAGTCGTCATTTGGACGAATTAAATGGGCTTTAAGACTGCTCTCACTTCTACGGAGAGGATTCAATTTTCCTGCTCCTCTTTGGGTGCAGGAAATGGGAATTCGCCGGCTGAACAGATCCATTTCAGGACAGAATCGAGACGAAAAAATGCCAAAGTCTATATTGGGGTCTGTTCGGTTTCTGCCCTGCTGCCCATCATTTTATGGGAAGAAAAAGCGCTGTATGCAGTACTATTTCTCCTGGTATTTTGTGCTGGTTCTGCGACGGAACCTCCAACTGGAGATTTCAATGCAGATGTGAAAGCAGCCTAAGGCCAGGCTCACACAACCATGTGAGCCAGCGTGTTGCACACAAGTCTTGCGCACCAGCACGCAGCAAGTACTCACTGAGATGTGTACTTGCTGCATGCTGCAAATCTCCATGCACTATCTTTGCATTTATGGACATGTAATACGCGCCAGGATAGTGCATGTTGCACATTTTTTGCGCAAGCAATGCACACAAAAAAAATGCTTGTCTGAGTGGCCCCGTAGAAATTAATGAGCTATTGACTTATGCATTGCAATGACAATATGTTTGTGTGAGAGCGGCCTAACACTGTACCAAATTTTTTTCATTTAGCGAAAAGAATATTTCACAAACGCAATATCTAAACTTCAGTAACACACTAATAATTTATTTTGTCATTAAGGTAATAAAAATGTTACAAAATGACTTGCTTTGTTGAATAAATATGTTGTTTATATGTAGCTATTCTAAACTGTTACTAGGAAAAGTAAAATAAAAAATCCCACACCACTTGTTTACGATGGCGGTTCGTGCCCTTAAAATACAAGACTATAATTAAAGCTTTTCAGGAAATGATCTATGTGTATCTGGGAATTCATTTCAAAAGAAAAAATTGTTGGTACATATTTCATAAACCTTTAATTAATTAATTAAACGTGACTTGAAACATGCAAATACCCTAAATTCACACTTTTTCTTTGTCTAAATGTGCATTTCTATTCCCACTCTAATAGTAAATTAGTGACTGCACTTTCCATTGTCTTGTGGTGTTCTTCTGAAAACCACAAGTATCCCTCTACGTATCACTGCGGTTAGCAGTTCTCGCATTCTCCAGCTCATCTCCTTCTGCAGTATCTCCAAAATTACTACGTAAAGGAAAATTTCCACATCTGATATTAACAGAACACAACGTTTAGGTCTAAAGATATTCCAATCATTTCTTTGGTGCTGACTATAAAAATCCTCTATTTTTCAATAAGCTGTTTTGTTTTCTTTCTAATTGCTGAAACCACAGATTTATTTTAAGTATGAAATAATCCCATCACATTTCTGTATACTTGTGACTTAGACTCTCGGGACATCTGATTGGCCGTCCCTATATTTAAAGTTCTGAAATAAACAGCATTCATTCAGAGGGGATGAAGCGCTAATAGATGGCAGGTAAATATTTTTTACATATGCTTGTAGTTTGTTGTACAGTTTGTTACATTTGTTGTTTGTAATGTTACTGTTAGATTGTATACAGTGACTGCTTATTTGATAAATAAGATTGAAATTGTAGAACAAAAGCAACTAGCAAAGATGCATCAAGCAGACACCACATGGTATAAGAAACCAGCCCAGAAGTCAAATAAATACATTTATTTATTACTATCATAATCTCAATGTACATTGGCCCACTGTATCATTTTATTTTGTGTCCTCTATCAACTTTTATCATATTTTTTTTGCATTCATGATTTTGTTCAATCAAGTTTAAATTTACCTTGGGTAATTAAAGTGGTTGTATCACAAAGCATTTTCTTCATACCTGTAGTTAAATGTATAGATCTAAAGATTTTTTCCTATTTACAGTTGTTGAAAAAAATGTTTCTATCACCAGATATTTCAGGACTAATGTTAGAATAGCGCCACCTGCTGTGTAAAGTCTGTGTCCACATCAGTAATTGCACCAAGGTGGTCACACATGGTCCTTGGTGTGGTGAGCAGCTGCGTCTTTTCTGATGTCAGTAGAGATGTAAGTGATAAGAGAGTGATGCTCTTTTTAGACACAGCGAGAACTGCATGATTCTTGTTTGCCAGAGCGAATGAACTAATGACATCATTACCGGCTCATTCACGCTTATGCAGCCTGTTTTTTTTTTTGGCTTTTTAAAAGAAACTTTTATTTAGCCAAGATTATTAACAAATAAACAGAGGCAGCCAGCACCGCAGGTGCCCATCTCGGTGGTACATCACAGTGCATAAATACAGAAACAGAAAAGCCATCATTACTTATGTATGTGCGTACATTCCTCCTGACAAATAGTATTTGGCTATAAAATTTTATTTCAACTTTGTCAACTGTTGCCAACCAAAGAACCATAAAGAAAAGAGCGACTTTAAGTCCGGAGACCGAGTGCAAAAGTAAGAAAAAAAGGGGGAAACAACAAGAACACACATTCTCGCGGTACTTCTGCAGTGCTCTTTGCGGAAGTATCGCGGGATGGACGGCTTCCATTGATTGCAATGGAAGCTGTCCGCACGATCTTCTGTACAGAATAGAACATGTTCCGATTCTTCCCTGCAAGTGGAAAATCACAGTTGATTTTCACTTGTGGGCAGGGGAGCATCGTTTACCACAGCATGTCTATGGACGGACATTGCTGCAGAATTCGTGGCGGGTGTCTGAACGCAAATTCCGCAGCGATAATCTGTCCGTGGGCATTTGGCCTTACTGTATATTCCCACCATTACGCTGTCAGAGCGTCTCTGGCATGTCAAGTACTGCAGTACTGGCTTTAGTCAGCAGACGGCGCCATTGTACTACGGCCACAAGAGAAAGCCCCCCCCCCCCCTTCACCCCAATCCAAAATTGGATTGGAAAGGGTTAAACCACCTGCTAATCAATACAAGTACAGTTGTAGGTCATCATCATCTGCAAGAGCCCTTAATTACACTACTTAAACCTGGTATAGTCTTTATATTTAGGGCTCATTCACACAGGCAAGAGAAAATTAAGGCCGCATAACAGTACAAAATGAAACCAGCGATTTCAATGGTTTAATTTTCATTAGCGGTATAATCACCCATTAATTGAAAAGACAGGACTTACCCTAATTTTCCCACAAGTAGTATTAACAGGACTAGCAGGACCTATTTTATAGCTGTTTCTTTCAAACTCGTGCGCTATGGAGCAGAGTTTGAAAGGCCTGGGAACGGCGGAGGGAAAACCGTTCATGGGCAACTACGCTCCGTAGCGGCGAACATATTTGTGCATGCGCCCACGTGTTAAAGCCCTAAGACATTATCATCTGATAGAGCCCTCAAACTGGAGCATCTGGAGCCTACAAGTAAAATTCATTTTGGGGGTCTGAAGTACAGCTACATGCAAATATTATCCGATCTCCATTTGTAAATTGTCGGCCTCTGCATTCTTCATACACTTTCATGAGAAGGAGTCTGCGTTTTTGTGCATCCTCGTCTGCACTGACATATATAGAGCATGCAGCAGGTATGAATGTGCGCTTAATGAGCATGCAAATGCGCAATTCCATGAAAAAAGGACACATTTGGATCTCATCACGGTGGGGGGGAGTCCTATGTGACAGTGCCGTGCGCACACAGAAAAGTACAGTAAAATGCACTGATATGTGTGCAAAAGTGCCTCATTCATGGCACAAATGCGTTGCCCTGAAGCGTGCACAATTGGGCATACATCCATGTGAAGCTGCCCTGAGGCTGTATTCACATCAATGACTTTCATGCGTAAGTTCTGTCTGATTGCTAGAAGGCCAGAACTCGCACGTGAAGAAAAACATTAATTTCAATTAGTTAATTTTCATGAGCAATTTTTTTCCTGGACCAATAGTCAAAGATAGAAAACGCGCAGCATGTCCTGTTTTGGGGAAATTCTTGTTCAAGCATCGCCCATTATTTGTTAGTTAACACAACAGGGCGTAAACTTATGTCCTATGGATGGTGCGGGCTCAGAAGTGAACCCATGCCATCCCACAGAGGGGGTCAATGAGAACACCAATCCCTGCCCATAATCTTTTACATGCTGCAATCAATATACATTGTGGCATGTAAAGGGTTCACAGAAGGCCAATGGATTGCCATGGCAACTGGATGACAGACACTGGTGTTCCGGCCTGCTATGGCCTGTGATCGCTATAATAACGATAATACATTGCAGTACAGAATTACTGAATGTATTATCATAGCGATCAGAGCTTTTATGTTTCATGTCCCCTACAGGCAGATAAAAAAATGTAAAAAAAATAAAATAAAAAGTTTAGAAATATAGCCCATAAAAGAAAAAAATAACAAAAAAATTGTTTTGCACATTTCCCCCATATGTTGATATTATCATATCTGTAGCAACCTGTACAATAAATTGATTGCATTTATTCTGCACAGCAAAATACATTTTAAAAAAAACTGAAGCAAAAATCTTATTTTGTTCATTGTGCCTCCCAAAAAAACGCAATAAAAGAAATCAAAAAAGACATGAACCCCCAAATGGTACCAATAAAAACAACAAGCAGTGAAGCAAGTCTTCTGCACCATTGCACCATGCAGTGCTTATGTGTGTGGGGTTCGGGGGACTGAAAGCTCACTCCTCGCTCAGGACGTACCGCATGATTTACCTATTCCTCTGTAGGCCAGTCTGAGGCCTCTTTTACACAGCGTTTTATCGTGGCTAAATTGCGACCATCTGAAGCATTGGATTCCAATGCATTTGTTCAGATTGGCAATTTTCTGGTGTGTAAAACCGGCCAGCTGGAAAAGATAGCACATATGGTGCGCTTTTATGCAACGCCGAAAGGATAGGACTTGTCCTACCTTTTGTGGGAATACACTGGCCGTTGCCATAGACTCCTATGGGAGCCTACGATAGCCATCAGAAAAGGGAAGGGGCATTGCTATAGTCCCTCCCCCTCCCCTTGCTGGCAGGTCCCATATGCTAGGGCAGAAGGAGAAGGGAGTTTAGCACACTAGCTCTGCTAAGCTCCTCTCCCGTCCCTTTGCTGGCAACTGGCAAGGGGCAGAGAGGGGAAGGGAGTTTAGCAAAGCTGAACTTTCTCCCCCTGGCTGACGGAATTCTGGGCTGCGGTGTATATACACCACAACCCGGCTGTCTGAATGGGCGAGAAAACAGGAGAAGCAGACGCGACTTGGTAGTGGCTACCTCTCGTTCATGTGATTTTCGGACGCAATGCGGGCGGCCGAAAATCGCAGCACCCGTGTAAAAGAAGCCTGAGCCTGTATAAATGCAAGTGGTATCATACATCAAATATGTTACAAAACTTAGCAGAAACTAATCGAAATGTAGAATAACAAATTCCAGAATAGAAAAACAAACTGCAAGAATTCCTTATTTTGTATCATGACTTAATTATTGTGCTTTGCCTTTAGTAACATTTAAAATGAAGCTTATCCTTGTATCGATCTGCCTTTTTTCAGAAGCCTTTCTACTTCCAGTAAGTATATTTGGTACTATATACTTTAGTTATCAGATGGCAAAAATGTGTTGGGACTATTCACATCTGCGTTTGCACTCCGTTATGACTTTCATTTTTGGAACAGAGAAACTGAAGTTAAATTGAATTTAAACAGATGAGGTTTATTCCCATGGAAATCAATGATAGATCTGATGAGCCTGGAGGTCCCTTCCAACTCTACCATTCTATGATTCTATTCTATCCGTTCACTTTGACTTCTTTTTCTTTACAGGACCAAAAAGTGCAGTCTGCTACGCTATTGGTCGTGTAAAAAAGAAAAAGAAGTCAAACTGAACGGATTCAAATGGAAATATTTCCGTGCTTTTTTTAATCATTGATTTCAATGGCAAAAAAACTCATCCTTTTAAATTCAATTTAACTTCAGTTTCTCTGTTCCAAAAACTGAACCCGAAAAGAGTTGTGTTATTAGGTGTGATGAAAGGCACAGAATAGAATCATAATGGTAGAGTTGGAAGGGACCTCCAGGGTCATCGGATCCAACCCCCTGCTCAATGCGGGATTCACTAAATCATCCCAGACAGATGTCTGTCCAGCCTATGTTTGAAGACTTTCATTGAAGGAGAACTCACCACCTCCCATGGCAACCTTGTCCACTCATTGATCCCCCTCACTGTCTAATATCTAATTTGTGTATTAGTGTATCTTGACGCCACCGGAAGCTAGGGGTTTTACAGGAGTAATGCCCCTGTCACACCCCTAGCTCCTGATAGGGTCAACGTATTAAGGTCCTAGCAGCACAGTGTGGATTGATTTGTGTGTGCAGGGCATGCAGAAATCAATCCACACTGTGCTGTTGCCTGTGTCTGCTGCGGTCCGGGCGTTAATTGAGCAATGCTTACCCCCCCTGGGCGGCGCCTCAAGGCTCCCTGCCTTCCGTCCCCTGACTCCTAGGTACGGGACGCCAGCTGTGTGCTCACAGCCGGGGGCCAACTGACTGCTGTGTCTTGCGTGGGCCGGCTCTTTTATGGCTGACGGGTGCTCCCCCAGTGACAGCTGAGAATACTGTGGCCGCCTCTGTGCAGGGCCAACTGTCTGCTCTGTCTTGCACCGGCTGGCTCTCTGCTGGGTGACGGCTAATCCCCCGCTGACAGCTGACAAGACGGCAGCCGCCTTTGTGATAGGTGAGGGCGGCCGCGTCAATGATCCGTTACGGATGCTCCCTCCCTGACAGGTGAGAAGCTAAGTGCTATCCCTTCAGTCGGCCGGCAGGGGCTATGTGGAAGGTGCCGCAGCACCCCCTCTATGCCTTCTGTAAATAATTTTATTGCCCTTGCAGGACCTGAGAAATAACAAGCGCTGCAGCAAATCACATTGAGGGGGCGTCACCCCCCTGTCAATCTTGACTCCACCAGGAATTCCTGGTGGCGTCAAGATACACTAATACCATTTGTGTCTCCTCCCTTTCAGTTTCATCCCATTGCTTCTAGTCTTTCCTGTACAAATGAGAATAGAGCTGATCCTTCTGCAGTGTGACAACCCTTCAGATATTTGTAGAGCTATTAAGTCTCCTCTCAGCCTTCTTTTTTGCAAGCTAAACATTCCCAGATTCTTTAACCATAACTCATAGGACATGATTTGCAGACCGCTCACCATCTTGGTAACTCTTCTCTGAACTTGCTCCAGTTTGTTGATACAACTCATCCTGTAAAAACACAAGCCCTCATGCAGCTATGTCAATGATCAAATAAAAAAGTTATTGCTCTTAAACTGTAATGATTCAAAAGTGAAAAAAAGGCTTTAAGGGCTCAAGATAGGTAAGTCTTGAAAGGGTTAAAATGAAATTATTAAATATGTTTTTAGCTATTAACAGTATTGTTATTCTGCATCCACACAGGTTGGATTTTATTTGATATCCTAATAACATTTTTTCTTTGCTTTTTTTTATATGAAGACACAATCTCCTGATGATGTCAGCAATACAGACGGCTGCTGTGAACAAAACCCAAAGGTAAGTCTTAAACAATTTTGATTGTAAATGGCAGAATAAAATAGTACAGCAGTGTCAATCAGCAGAAAAAGAAGTATATTTAAAATGTAACAAAGTTGCCAATCCAGGTTTCAGTTTCTCGGCTGATTTTTTAATCTATGCTCCTGTACTTTCTTTTAACTATTTTTCCTGTGGGTGCCGTTACATGGGCAGGTTTTGTTCAGGTTTTTGGATACATTTTAGTATGGCAGACTAAGCTTAGGGTATGTTTACAGGGGGTAAATACTGTGGAATGTCTAAAGAGGACATTCCATGGAAAATCTAGCAGCATTTCCATATATGCAGCTTATTTCAGAGGATACAGCGCTCCCCTCCAAAATCTTCTGCTGTCAGTGCCTTCTGCACCCGGTAACCGGCGGTCTGTACTGTGCGCAGCACCGCTGGTCAGGTGAGCAATGGTGCAGATTGTGACTGTGTTTTGCATGCGGAAATGCTGTGGAATTGCTGTGGAATTTTCACTGTGGACATTCTGCAGCATTTCCTCCACATGTAAACATACTCTTAGGCTCCATTCAGATGGGGCAGTTCAGAAACAATAAAAACCGCACTAAAAAGTGCATTGGTGAAACTATGTGTGTTTTTACTATGTTTGTAGTAAAATGTGTCAAAAAAACACACACAGTTTTTCCAATGCAATTTTTGGTGCGTTTTTTATCGAAACTGAACCACCCTGTGTGAATGGAGCCTGAGGGTGCCTACCCACTAGCAATATATTTTCTTGCTATATGAGAGCGAGTGCCTCGCAGCGCAGAGAAAACTCAGCGATATCGCTCAGTGTGCTCAATTGGGCTAGTGATAGCAGCGCCGGCCCCATTGAAAACATAGGGAGTACATTGCGGACTTCTGCCATAGCTGTCACAGCTATGGCAGAGGATTCCTTCATTCCTGCAGGATGAAGGAATCTTCTGCCATAGCAGTCACAGCTGTGGCAGAAGTCTGTGATGCTATCCTATTGCTTTCAATGGGGTTGGCACTGCTGCGGCCCCATTGAAAGCAGCAATGATTTGCGGGAAAGGGCTTGAAATATAAGCCCTTCCCTGAAAATCAGCCCTAGCTGGGAAAAAAAGGGAAAAAAATTATTCTTACCTAGAAGAACCATTTGGCTCCTCTGTCTGGCCCCGGCAGTCATCTTCTGGCCCCGAGAAAGCACTTGTCTCATTGGCTGAGCGCTCAGCCAATCACAGGCAGCGCTTAGCCATTAAATGACAGCTGTGCGCTGCCTGTGATTGAATTCAATGAATGGCTGAGCGTTGCCTGTGATTGGCTGAGCGTTGTGACCAATCACAGGGTATAAAGGAACCCGCTGGGATGAAGAAATCCTCGGCCATAGCTGTCACAGCTGTGGCAGAAGTCTGCAATGTACTCCCTATGTTTTCTATAGGGCTGGTGCTGCTGCCTCCAGCCCCATTGAAAACACTGAGCGATACTGAAGATTTTTTCTCTGTGCTGCGAGGCTTGAAAGTAAAAATTGCAAATGAGTTTGAATCCATTGAAAATCATTGGTTTCATAATTATGCGTTTTCACTTGCTCTCGCATCGCATGAAAATATATCTCTAGTGGGTAGGCACCCTGAGGCCTTAGTCAGACGGGCGTTTTTAGCCGTGATTTGCGCATGCGCATGTGTCCGGCGATTTTATAAAACCATTGCTTTGCAATGGTATCGGACACATGAGCGCTTTTTATGCGCTCGTCTGATAAATTATAGAACAGAAATCGCAGATCACACCTATGTGCGATCTGCGATTCCTGTTCTCTTCTCTATATGCGCTCAATGGGGCCGGCGGCAGCAGCGCCGACCCCATTGAGAACATATAGAAGACAAATCATTCTTCTCTGCCACAGCTGTAACAGCTGTGACAGAGAAGAACGATGTTTACCCATTGAATTCAATGGAGCCGGCAATACAGCCGCTCCATTGAAAGCAATGGGCTGCCGGCGTGCGCGGGGTGAATTGTCGGGAAGGACTTAAATATATAAGCCCTTCCCTGCAATTCATCCTAAAATGTGTTAAAATAAAAAAAAATTGTATACTCACCTTTCCGCTGCAGCCGGAGTCCAGCCACGGCCGCTGTCAGTTCTCCTGAACTGCTTCTCGGCACTATTCAGCCGGCGGGGCTTTAAAATCCCCGCCTGCTGAATGATCTGCCTCTGATTGGTCACAGCCCTGACCAATCAGAGGCAGGTTTCACTCACACACCCATTCATGAATTCATGAATGGGTGAGTGACTGCTGCCTCTCAGCGCTGAGCCAATCAGGGGCAGGTCTGACTCACATCCATTCATGAATTCATGAATGGGTGTGAGTGAGACATGCCTCTGATTGGCTCAGCGCTGAGCCAATCAGGGGGCAGGTCTGACTCACACCCCCTTCACACCCACTGCAGGACGGCCGCGCGGAGCTCCGGCTGCCGGGAGAAGGTGAGTACATATATATTTTTTATTTTTACACATTTTAGGATGAATTGCAGGGAAGGGCTTATATATTTAAGCCCTTCCCGACAATTCATCCCGGGCTCCCCCGCAGCGCATTCCTTTAAATGGAGCCGGCTCTATTGCCATCTCCATTGAATGCAATGCGCTGGACAGCTCCGGCCCGTTTCTAATGAAACGTGGCTAGGAGCAGATTTTCGGGCGATTTGCGGGCGACTTGCGCGCACCGGTCACGCGATTTGCGGATGCGCATCCGTCATGCGATCCGCAAATCGCTTGAAAAAACGCCCGTGTGACTAAGGCCTGAGAGTGATCAAAAGTTTAAATGAAAAAATTACCAGCCCTACTGCATTTTCAAAGTGACAGGTTCCCTTTAAATGTATTGCAGGGATGTACTGCAGTTTTTGAAATGTCTCTTTAGCCCAAACAAACGGAGGATACAGAATGGGGGTCTAGAAGAATTCACACTTCACTGTGTGAATAAATAATTCTGCTCATATATTGAATGGACTTTAACAATTGATTTTTAAATTGTTTTTTTTTGTTCCTACCTTGTGTTTAGCTAATTTACAAAGGTCATACTTCCACCAGAGGTCTAAATGTCTATGTATTTGAATTTCTACCAGAAAATAAAGAAGCCAAGGTACATCTATATTATGATTATAAACAAATGGAAATTTACTGTTGTGTTTTAATGACAATATTTAATAATATCAGAATTTTGACTAAAAATATTTCAATTTACTAGCGTAATAATATATAAACTTCTTGATATTGAAATAGCTTCATAAAGTATGAAAAGTCATTGAATAATGGAAATCTCAGGATCAATAGACATGTTAATGATATGCAAATGATGAAAAATTGAAAGAAAATATTCAAAATATCTCCATTTATTCAGTATCCAGTATGAGGGACACACGCAGAAATACATACACTTATATGTGTTATACGCATTTCAGTGTTCTGCCACACAGAATGTGGCAACACTAATCAAGATTAGTGTTGTTGAGCGATCAGTGAAATAATCGGGTTAGGATTGACAACCAGATTTTTAAAAATAATAATAGCAACGTAGATACTTTTCCAGACTTTGGTTCATCCTTTCTGTCTGCCATTTGTTTCTGGATGAGAGTTAGAGGAAAAGGACAATTTTGAGAAGTTTACAAAGCACCCGCCAAAACCGAGACACAAATTGCACACCCCAATCAGAGTCTATATTAACTGGTAACCTGTGTAATTTGACAATTTCCTTGCAGCAGACCAATTAGAGAGACCAGCTTCCTTCTCAGTCAAGCCAGTAGGAGGCTTCAATATTTCAGAAAATCCATTAATAAATTTTCTATTGCAATTTGCGAATCCAAGAAACCTTTGAAGTGCCTTTAAATATTCTTGCTGGACCCAGTCTAGAACAGCCTGTTCTTTATCTGGGCCTATCTGAAAATCTTGCAGACAAATAATGTACCCTAAGAAGGAAATCTCTTGCCCCGAAAAAAAGATTGGGCCCATAAGATTAAACACATGACTTTCTGTCAGCCTGCTGCCCAGAACTAGCTCAATAGTGCAATCATATTCTTTATGCGGTGGTAATTTACCTTAGAGAACACATCTACGTAATCTGCAATATAAATCGGGAAGAGGATTAGTTTGAATTATGCTGATGTTGCTTGGAATACACTCATCCAAACAACTCTTTCCCCTGCGACAGATATCTATGGATTCCCATTCAATGACTGGATTATGTTATCGTGACCAAAGCATTGCTAGCACAACTTGCACTGGAAGAGGCTCAAAGACATATAATTCTATCTCCTATTAATGGAATAACCTGATTTTCAAACAGACCCCTTTAACATAGAATTTAAGGTATTTTTTTTTATAACAGTGAGAAATGAATAGCAAATACAGGTATAGATTAATTGAGAAGAATTCTAGATAGATCTATCTGCTTAGCAAATTGCTGATCTATTAAATTTATTCCCGACCTGCTATCAATAAATACAGTGTTTGGAATTTGTTGCCCATTAATGGTCAATTCAGCTGAGACGATTGGCTTGGAACTTGTAAGCCAACAATTCGCTGACCTAGGGGACTACCATCATCCCCCAACAAGCCAATAAGTTTACCCAGAGCTGAACTTTTCATTTTGACCACTGGACAATGGTGTACAAAATGTCCATTTTGCTCACAATACAAACATAAACCCCCAGCTAGTCATTGTTCATGACGCTCTTTCCTCCCCACAACTCCTATCTACATAGGTTCCTTGAATACCTCAGGAAAACATGAGGCCAAGCATACAATAGATTCATACTCTCCTGACTCCTGGGCTATATCACAAATTCGCCTGTCAATTCTTATGGCGAGAGCCATAGTCATCTCTGAAGAATGAGGTGAATGAAATTGAATAATAATATATTTTACTTGACTGGATAATCGAAAACAAAATTGACTCTTAAGTGCTGGGTCATTCCACTGGGTATCATGTAATCAGCGCCTAAACTCCGCACAGTAATCCTCCGCAGTACCCTTACCTTGCCGGAGAGTGCGAATCTTGCTCTCGGCTAATGCTAACTGGTCAAGTTCCTTGAATAATAGACCCGGAGCAGCGAAAAAATCATCAACTAAGGCTAAAGCTGCTGATGTACGAGGAAGGGAGAAAGCCCAGGCCTGTAACTGAGAAATAATTCTTCCCAGCCTCTGGGTCTCGTTAGCGGACGACTGTGCTCTTAGCTTAAAATGAGGCTTGCATGACTCCCAGGAGGTTACAAAATCCTGATGCTTCCCAGAAAAACAATCTGGGAGATCAAGTTTAGTTTAGTTTCTTTAACCCCTTAAAGATATGGCCTATTTTGGGCTTAAGGACACAACGATTTTTGGCGGATTTTCTTCTCCATTTTTCAAAAGTCATAACTTTTTTATTTTTCCGTCGATGCGGCCATATAAGGGCTTGTTTTTTGTATGGAGAACAACAGTTTTTATCGGTGCCACTTTTGGGTACATAGACTATATTAAAACTTTTATTGTTTTTTTTTATGATAGCAGGGAGAGAAAACGCATCAATTCTGCCACAGATTTTTTTTTGCAGCGTTAATCATGCAGCATAAATGACAGTCCATTTTTTCTGCGGGTTGGTACGTTTACAACGATACCAAAATTCTTATATTTTTTTTAGATTTTTCCACTTTTCTGCAATTAAAAACCCTTTTTTTAGAAATATTTTTTTTTCTAAATCACTGGATTCAAAGTCCTGTAATTTTTTTATTTTTTTTTATGTACGGACCTCTATGAGGACTTATTTTTTGCAAGACAAGCTGTAGTTTTAATTGGTACCATTTTGGGGTACATACGGCTTTTTTGATCACTTTTATTGCATTTTTAGGGAGGCAAAATGCTAAAAATTAGCATCTTGCCTCAGTTTTTTAGCATTTTTTTTAACACTTTTTTCCGTGCACAGTCAAAAGCATGTGCAACTTATTGTACGCGTTGTTCTGGATGCGACAATACCAAATATGTAAGGTTTTAATTTTTTTTAACCTTTTTTTATGCTAATATAAGAAAAAGCAGCGGGAGGCTGGCTATGACTGACAGCTGGCTCCGGCTGCGGGATAGCGCGAGATCATAAGTGATCTTGCTCTATCCCCAGGACGTACCTTTACGCCCTGTTGCGGGAAGTACCCTGCTGCCGGAAGTACCCTGCTGCCAGGACTGAGCCTGTTGTTTGATATGCAATAACTCAAAAGACAGTGCCTGTAAATGTTTGGTTAACGCCTCAATTGGATCAATCACCAAACAGTGTTATTACATTTTGGGCTAGTTATAGTGTCACATATAGTGTGAGCAGTTACGGAACAATAAGTGATCAGTACAAGTTGAATCAGATATAGCTGTACAAGGACCAGAATGCCAGAATCACCCAAACTGGACCAGACCATCAAGCAGAGCACCAGTCTTAAAAAGGATGAACCCACTCGGAGGGAGACTGGAATCAATCCAACCTATATGACGACTATCAAGCTAACAGTAAAACCCTGGATATGAATAACCAAAGTAACTAAAGCTGTCTGAAACAACAGTCCTAATACACAATAGTACAACTTAGTGGCATAGCATATGGCCAAGTACAAAAACAGTATAACCAGCAGGAAGTGTCCCTGCTAAATGGACTAAATAGTCATAAAAAGAAACTGATTGGCTGGCTGAGCTATCAATCATTGAATCACTGAGGCAGGAGGATCAATAAAGAAAATGGAATATATTCACTGGAATGATCCCTTAAAAATTAACTTTTATTTAAATAATTAAAATATGGTGCCCCATAAACATAACGAGAAAGACAAGACAACATAAAGAAGGATATAAATTGCTGGTTATGTGCCTCTATGGATGTCCAGGCAACTTGATTATCAATCAACCAGAGCTATCAATCATCTCAGCCATCCTATCAGCTAAACATCAGAAAGGGTGTTTAACCCTTTCCTGCCCAGGCAGAATGAAATATATAAGTGCCAATAGGTGCAATATGAATCCAGAAGTCACGGCACAACTGACACCCAGGTTCAAATCCCCATCAAGGTGAAATCCAAACCTAAAACTCCAGCACTGTAAGGCAGCAGTTCTAATCCAACACACCTGTACTTTCTGCTCAAAGCAAAGAGACAATATTCTGGTGATTATTGCTAAAAATCAGATTGGGATGATCCAATCTGATTTAGCATAAATCGGCACGATTTTTTCATGACAAGCAACAATAATCAAGATGTGCTGCTGGCAGCTCCATTTACAATTGCCAACCAATATTGTCCCAGATGTGCTCAATGGGAGGCAAGTCCAGAGATGCGGCATGCCATGGTAACACATTTAGGCTACGCTTACTGCAAACAGTTGCACGACAACATGCAGCCTGGCGTTATCGTGTTGAAAAACAGCTCCTGGGATACTTTAGAGAAATTACCTTATAGCCTAATGTTATACAAGTGTTTTCTAGACACTGTTTGACACCCTAGGCTTGGGATGTGACGTCCAATTTCACTCGTAGTACAGAATGGATCACTACATGCCATTCTTCTAATCTGACGATCCATCAGTGCAGAGATTCACCTCTTGCTGTCATTTGAGTTTATCGTCATTCTCCCAACCACTGGGACACACAATGCTGAACAATGCTGACATCTTGGCCTATGCGCATAGCAATCTGTGGGAGTGATAAACCAAGGTCTCTCCATTCAAGGATTCTGTCCCTCTCATGCCACAAATTGGAGCTAGATACTTGAAAATGTGATCATTTGCATATCTTAGTGACACCTTCTATTTCTTCAATTAGCATAACCTTACAACTTGTCCCTTCTTGGTGTTGCAATTTCAATGTTGAGGAGTGTAATATTATTAATGTATATTACAGCAGTTGCCAAGAATTGGTAGTTATGGTTTATTTACTTGCAGAGATATTGGCGCTCTCTTGCTTTGTTGTGGCAACCATATTTGAACAGGAAGGGTAATGTCTCTCCTTAAGTAGAGCACCAAGAAGGTGAGTTAGGAGACTTATAAGGCCATCTATGCTCCTCTGGGTTATATGCAAATAAGGAGAATGGAACAATACCTCTGCAGCGCCACCTATTGGAAGGCAGCATTCCTTCAAATCAATGCTTGACCCTTTATACAGGTCTGTAGAGCATTGATTGGAAATTGGATTCTGGCTTGGTTTTCAATTCCCAATAATTGCTCTACAGACCCGTATAAAGGGTCAGGCATTAATTTGAAGGAATGCTTCCATCCAATAGGTGGCAGTGCAGAGGTAATGTTCTATCTCCCTTATTTGTAAAAAGTATTGCATCATGTCCTATTCTCTTCAATTTTCATGGAGAAGGACATACAATGTGCAGTGTCTGTGGAGATCAGGCACTCTAATGTACAGTGTCCAAGTTTCTTGGGCGCAGCTTGCATACGGCCATGTAAGTCCAGCCTAATTCAAATGCGGCAACCAATATGGCTGCATTTCCTGTTGTCACTATTGACCGAATGGCAGATTCAACAGAGAAATATCAATATTTTTGTAACAAATTTTATAAATAATTACTAAACAATAGCCAATGCTGAGTCACTAACAGTTAATTTTACATTTTTGCTGGAAATTCTTTTTAACGAATATGATCTAATTATATTATATAAAAAGTATTCCATTATTTTATTAACTTTTCTTCCATCGGTTGAAGTCCAACTGCTGGGACCCCACTGATGTTTAGAATAAGAGAGTTATGGCTCTGCTTTACGGCAGCTTTACATGGGTGTATGCGTTTTTGCACGCACCTCAATGCTATGTTTTTGCGGTACGAACTAGTTTTTCTGGGGCGTGTATTGACATATTTTACTGTACTTTTTGCATTTGCAAGGTATGGTTTTTTGCAGATAGGATATAGCCATGCTCTGATTTAAATGGTTATTTAGCCTAATAAGCTCCAGATGTGTTCTTTCTTTTGCGGAATTGAGCAGCATATTGAGCATCCTGTTGTGCATTGTGTACCCCCATGGACTTCTATGCGAACCTTTAGTGCGCAGATGCGCACAACAGTAGAGCATGCTACTTTTTTTCACACGCGCAAAAAAAGGGAAATGAGAAAAAACCCATTTAAATCAATAGGTTCCATTCTCTGTGCAATTTTTTTGCATGCAAGTACGCCCTTGTAAAGCCACCATTAGTGCTGTATCCGCTTCAAAGTATTTCTTGCACAGTTGTGCTCCTGGAAATCAGCTGCGCAAAGAACTTCAGCACAGCCCCCATAAAGTGAATGAAGTTGTGCTGCAATTCTATGTATAGCGAGTGACAATGATCACCTTTGCAGGAAACAGTGAAGAAGATTCAGAGTTTAATTAGCACTACTGGACCATTATTCTTAGGATCAGTGGGCGTTCCAGCTGTTGGATTCCCACCAGCCAGTAAGTGAGGGCCTATCTCAGCAATAAGCCATCACTTTATGAGACAGTAGTTCTGTTGTCAAAATAAATGTGCAACTCCTGTTCTTGTTTTGCACCTTAACAAGTATTAATTTCTATGAGGGTGCGTTCACACGAGCGTAGGCGTATTTACGTTTGCACAAGCGCAGCTTATAATCGCCGGAAAGAACGTTTTTCGCCGATCACGACCAGAGCTGGAAAGCGTATTTTCGTTTGTTGCTACTTTTCAAACGGTCTTTTCGGCCATCGAATAATCACCGGCACGTATTTCGGTCGCGTATGTCCGTTTTTCCGCGGGTTGCCGTTTTTACGTGCCGTAAAATCGCCCATGTGAACGAATACATTCGAAACCATTGCCTCAGATGGTCACGTATATACGTTTGGTCGCAAAAACGCACCGTTTATGCGCTCGTGTGAACGCACCCTAAGACTGATAGAGTGTAGGAAGCCAAGAGACAAAACATGCATCGTCTGTTGTGCTATATACACACGTCAGAAAATTGCATTGGTACAAGATAAGGTAAAACATTCTAGTACTTATGTCACTGCTTGGATTTTTCCATCAATGTACCGTAAATATCAGCCACAATGATTGATGCGTCTCTCTGAACTTTGTACTAGAGATCTCTAATGATGGGAATATCCAAGTATTGCAGAAGAAGCCTGGACACTCATACAAGTGCTCTCAGATCTGCATCAGTATAGTTTTCTGACATGTTGCTATTCCAGACAAAGTAGATTTGTCTAAACTTCCTCTATTAATGGTATCTGATCAGAAAAATAGAAACTATTTATGCACGGCTGCTAATAAGTATGTGTCCTACCCTCTGTAATCCAAAGAAGTGTAGGGATCACATTGCATTGGGGATTGGTGATCAAGACACATTTCTTCTGCTCCTTTCACAATTAGAACTTTGGGGTAATCTAAAAGTTATTATAGATTGGAGCATCTATTATTTTATTACCTAAACTTTGTATTTCATATGATCTAATTGAAGGACAAAAGAGGGCAAGATGACAGAAGTGCATTTAAACATACAGAAAATACAGAAGGCCATGAAGATACAATTATTCCGACCAACAAACCTGCAAGCATAAAGGCTCCTGCTACAGAAACTAGTACCAGAAGTAATACCCATATGCCTAATTTGAAGTTGGATACTAATGATAGTACAAAAAGTATAGCTCAGAATGACATTGAAATGTATGGAGATGCAGGTTTCGTCCCTAATACCACAGAGGGACTTAAAGGTACAGAAAATAGAGAAAACCATGAAGATACAATCATTCCGACTAACAAACCTGCAAGCATGTATGGCAAGGAAACGACTCCTAATAAAGAAACTAGTACTAGAGATAATACCCATAGGCCTAATGTAAAGTTTGATGCTAATAGTACAATAAGTGCAACTCAAAATGACATTGGAATATATGAAAACACAAATTTCCTCTTTAATGCCACGGGGGGACTTCAAACAGAAACGTCACATACTAGAGATGGGCAGACTAATGGGTACAGCAACGGACCTGATTACTATGGCACTGAGGGTAGTGCACTTTTTGACATTCCAGGCTACAATGACACTGATAGTGATAACCAAGGCCCACAAGTAGACTTCCCAGCAAATGTTAATGATTTAGGATGCTCTGAATCGGAGGGACAATGTAAGAATCTACCCAAGTCCGAAGAACATATACTTGTGACACAGCCAACAACACATAAGGACTATTTTAAAAGCACTACTAAAGATAAGCCTGATAGATATACAAACAGGGAGAGAAACACAAAAAAGAGCATGCAACCAAAAAAAGCAAAGAAACATAAAGGTGAAAAGCAAACTCATAGTACTATCCATACGAAAGACATCCCAATAAGGTACAATACTGGGAAAACATTCCAATACAGTAGAGGACAGAGAAGAAAGATTGGTGGCAACCGACATAAGTATTACAGAAGCAGCTCATCAGAAAGTAGGAGTGAGAGTAGCCAGGAATTTGACTGAGTCTTTGGATCATCCATGAAGAAGTAGAGTGCTAGAAGGCAGTCCATCATTGGATGGGGGCTGGTTATCTTTTCCTTTTCAATTTTTAAATATTTAGGGGCTTTCCAACTAAAGACTTTTATGACATGTCAGAAAAGTAATATTAGTGCGTATACAGCTGAGATCTCTCATCAATCTTAAGAACAAGAATGTCCTAATGTTAAAGGAACAGGAAAACACTATCCCTAATTCCTATTCACTTCAGTAGAGGAGGAATGCGTATTAATGGGAACTTCCTCAAAACCACTTCCGCAGATCGCCTCATTCTACAAATTGGTGAGGTTCCAACGGTCAAATATGTCATAGTTTTCTTTATTGAGTAGCCCTTGCAATACTTTTGAATGTAATTCTTGACAAACTATCTAATTATATGGGGCAGACGAAAAATTCTCCAGCCTCCCCAGTATGTCCGATCCTTTGTTGTCCCCTGAGATAAGCCTTCCCTGAGAGGTAAAGTAGTGGCTTATTCGCTATCGAAATAAATATCCATACTCAGCTTTTTCGAGTGTGTTTATTTATGGGGAAATTGTGGGAAAAACTGTTTGGCTGTCCATTATATTACGGTATACATATTGACAGCTTTTACTCTCTGTATTGTTTATGTAATAGTCTTCTTTAGTTTTATGTCAAACTGGGATTAAATAATTTCATAAAAATATGGTTTGTAGACATATAGTGATAAATGTCTGAAAATGCCACAAATCTTTTTCTCTAAACATTTTGGGGTGGCCATATTTTTTCAGTATAGGACTTACTTTTTGTGAAGCTTGAGTTAGATGATTTACAATACTAAGGTACCAAAGACTGCAAATGATAATGCTACATTTTACATGTCCCTTGTTTGCGCCCCCTAAAAGTTACTAGCCACATTGACTTATGGCTCTTGCTCCACAGCCATGACCTCCCTGCACTTTACACCATGCTTCTTCTTCTCTTTGCCTTTGACATATGAGTTGTCATTATGTGTGAAACCCACATCAGCTATGCATATTGGTTGAGACTCACTAGATGATTCAACAGTGTATTTAGCTGGAAAAGAGTAGTAACAGGAACATTGAAATGTGTGAAGGCATAGTTTTCCCTTTCCTAAGTAGATACCAGCAAAAAGGCCTGATGGCCTAACTTCAAAATTTATTGCCGCCCCCCCCATCCCCTTCTCCTCACATACACACTCTGAGGTCTACCGGTAGATCGGGATCTACTATTTGACCATGTTTATAAATGAAAAACTTTACCTTTTAATAATGCCTTATAAACCCAAATGACGAAAACACACATATTTATCGTATATACTCGAGTCTTAGCCGACCCGAGTATAAGCTGAGTCAATAGGTTTTACCACCAAAAACTGGTAAAACTTTTTGACTCGAGTATAAGCCTAGCTATACTCGAGTATACACTAGGTAAAGAAAAAATGCAATACTCACCTCCCACCGGCGTCTGTGTCCCCAGTGCGATGGTCTCCCCGGCAGTGCGACAAGCTGCTTGAGAATTCTCCCCGCTGTCATCTCCCTGATCGGCTTTGAATTCCCCCGCTGTCTGCGCTGTGTAAGTAAGCGCTGTGATTGGATCGAGTGCCAGCCAATCACAGACGGCGCTCGATAAACCAATCACAGCCATTCAGTGATGTCATCCACTAAATGGCTGTGAAGGATCGAACGCCGGCTGTGATTGGCTGGCACTCAATCCAATCACAGCGCTTGCCTACACAGCGCTGACAGCGGGGGAATTCAAAGCTGAGCAGATAGATGACAATAGGGAGAATTCTCAAGCAGCTTGCCGCACCGCCAGGAAGACCATTGTGTAGGGGACACAGATGCCGGCTGGGAGGTAAGCATTGCAGGCTTTTTGTTGTTATTTTTTTTTACCTCACTCGAGTAGAAGCCAAGGGGGGCTTTTTCAGCATTAAAAAATGTGCTGAAAAACTTGGCTTATACTCCAGTATATATGGTAAGTTACATTGCTTGCAACATGTAGATATATGACTACTATAATAAACCCACTAATGTGTTGCACTTTACAAGCAGTAGCTACTCATCCTGCTTAAGAATGATAATTAGAATGCATTCAAGTAGATTGTAATATTTACAGTGTTGTTTTAATATGTGTATTGAACCATTTATTAATTAAATTGATGTGGCCATCTTGATGTATTACATTGTGTTATTTTATGGTTTAAACAACCACAAATAATTGTACAGCTTAAAGTGTTACAATCATATAACACTTTAAATAAGCATCTTTAAACCAGTTTTGGTGCTAAAATGCTCAGCATTGTTGATCGGAGGAGGACCTGCTTCCTCCTCAAGCACTACCCCCACTAGGAATCTCCAGTTGCGGGGGCTGCACAGAGGGCACTTTGCAAAAAAAAAACCCTGTGTTTTGTGACACAATAGTATACTCTTATTTACAAAATTACTCTTTGTGCTTCAAAGCAGCGTGCATATATTTCGTCGACAGAAACAAAGCTAATGAGCTATGATGCAAAGGCTCATGTTGGGGCTTCCACCCTGCTCAACTCTACCTTTGACTGTGGCCCTGGCCAGAACTTTCAGTTGCATCGCTGGGTGTCTTTTAATGATCAATCAGTGCAGCACTAGATACTTGGGACATTGCTAGCATCTTAAAAGATCAGGGGAACAGGCCCCTCCCCTCGAAAAAACGATAAAAAATAGCAAAAAATCAATGTCTATAATACAGCTTTTGTAACATTAAGCCTAGGTACAACAGCTCAGCTTCATATATGATATACCTCTAAATAAAGCAGTTTTGAAATGATAGTTGTAATGTATACAAGTTCTACACAGCAAGACATGATTAAGGTGCAGTTACAAAGATTTATGAAAATAAAGGAAACACCTAGATGAGCATTATTAATCCTAGGTGTTTCCATTATTTTGATGTGGGTCACGAAGGGTATTGTTTCTCCTTACGGAGAGCACCTCGAAGGTGTGAGGAGACGTATAAGGCCATCCATGCTCCTCTCGGAAATATGCAAATGGAAAGATGGAACAATACCTCTGCAGCACCACCTATTGGAAGGCAGTATTACTGCAAGTCAGATGTTTTAAACAAGCCTTGTAACAATGACTAAGTATTGTGAGCCAAAGCCAGAATAACCATACACAGACAGCTGTTTCGGATGATAGCCCCTCATCAGTGCGCAGTAGGTTTCTGGCTTGGCTGGTGAGAGGCCTATAGACATGGGTATAGAAGGATATCATTTCTCCTTAGGGAGAGCATGTAGATTATTTTGATAAACCCCAATACATCCAGTGACTCATCATCAATAAAGCTAGTGGAGAAACCTCTTTCTGGCTGACATAGTGTATTGTGTTGCAGCGTGTGTAGCTTGAATACTGTTTCATACAGTGGATATTATTATTGTAACTTTGTGAATTTTGTAATTTCTTATATTTTTCAATAAATGTATTTTGTGGCACATATTTGTTCATTATAGCATTTCCAAAAGCTTGTATAGATATGTACAACATTTTTTACCAGGTATTTCTCACAAATAATTTTTTTTACTTACAATGGTGATCTTGTTACCTTGTAATAAATTCATGGTTTGAACATTTCAGTTTTCCATTCATGTCCAAAGAAAAACAAGAGTCCTGAGTTGTTTGGAGTAAGTGTCTACCATCTAGTGGTCGTTCCTAAACATTTTTTATCAGAAAAGCAAATTGGAAAATATGAAGCTAAAAATCAACATTATATGATCCGCATTAAATATATAGTTACAAAAAAAAAAATCATTGGGGATTATAAAAGCTGGCTCTGTGGTTAACCCCGTTGCCATGCAGAACTGTGATTTGCAATTCAATTCTGGCAACATTTGCATAAAGTTTGTCTTCTCTACATATGTTTGTATGCTTATTCCCCAACGACTAGGATTTTCCCCTAAACTCCAGAAACTACTAAAGGGTAAAAATAAGCCAAATATTCAAACTTTGTTTCAGTAAATTCAATATGTTGTTCAATCCGATGCAAACTCCATCTCAACTTTCCGTCTTCTATACAGAAAATTGCATAGGGACAGATGAAGACTAGAGATGAGCGAGCACCAAAATGCTCTGGTGCTCGTTACTCGGGACGAAAATTTCGCGATGCTCGAGGGTTCGTTTCGAATAACGAACCCCATTGAAGTCAATGGGCAACCCGAGCATTTTTGTATATGCCGATGCTCGCTAAGATTTCCATTTGTGAAAATCTGGGCAATTCAAGAAAGTGATGGGAACGACACAGCAACGGATAGAGCAGGCGAGGGGCTACATGTTGGGCTGCATCTCAAGTTCCCAGGTCCCACTATTAAGCCACAATAGCGGCAAGAGTGGGCCCCCCCTCCCAACAATTTTTACTTCTGAAAAGCTCTCATTAGCAATGCATATCTTAGCTAAGCACCACACTACCTCCAGCAAAGCACAATCACTGCCTGCATGACACTCCGCTGCCACTTCTCCTGGGTTACATGCTGCCCAACCCCCCCCCCCCCCCGCATGACCCAGTGTCCACAGCACACACCAAAGTGTCACTGCGCAGCCTTCAGCTGCCCTCATGCCACACCACCCTCATGTCTATTTATAAGTGTGTCTGCTATGAGGAGGAACCGCAGGCACACACTGCAGAGGGTTGGCACGGCTAGGTAGCGACCCTCTTTAAAAGGGGTGGGGCGATAGCCCACAATGCTGTACAGAAGCAATGATAAATCCAATCCTGTGCCACCTCCATCAGGAGCTGCACACGTGGGCATAGCAATGGGGAACCTATGTGCCACACACTATTCATTCTGTCAAGGTGTCTGCATGCCCAAGTCAGACCGCGTTTTTTTATAAATAGTCACAGGCAGGTACAACTCCGCAATGGGAATTCCGTGTGCACCCACAGCATGGGTGGCTCCCTGGAACCCACCGGCGGTACATAAATATATCCCATTGCATTGCCCATCACAGCTGAGGTAATGTCATGTTTAATGCAGGTGGGCTTCGGCCCACACTGCATGCCCCAGTCACACTGGGATTCTTTAGAAGTGGACACATGCAGTTACAACTCCGTGTGGACCGACAGCATGGGTGGGTGCCAGAAAGCCACCGACGGTACATAAATATATCCCATTGCATTGCCCTGCACAGCTGAGGTAACGTCAGATAAAATACAGGTGGGCTTCGGCCCACACTGCATGCCCCAGTCAGACCGGGGTTTTTAATACATAGACACAGGCAGGTACAACTCCCTAATGTGAAGTCCGTGTGGACCGACAGCATGGGTGGCTCCCTGGAACCCACTGGCGGTACAAAAATATATCACATTGCAGTGCCCTGGACAGCAGAGCTAACGTCTGATTAAATACAGGTGGGCTTCGGCCCAAACTGCATGCCCCAGTCAGGCTCAAGTTTTTAATAAGTATACACAGGCACGTACATCTTCCTAATGGGAAGTCCATGTGGACCGACAGCATGGGTGGGTCCCAGGAAGCCACCGGCGGTACATAAATATATCCCATTGCAGTGACCAGCACAGCTGATGTAACGTCAGCTTTAATGCAGGTGGGCAAAAAATTAATTGGATTACACTGTAGGCGAGTGCCCAAAAAAATTGGTGTACCAACAGTACTAATGTACGTCAGAAAAATTGCCCATGCCCAACCAAGAGGGCAGGTGAAACCCATTAATCGCTTTGGTTAATGTGGCTTAATTTGTAACTAGGCCTGGAGGCAGCCCAGTTAAAATAAAAATTGGTTCAGGTGCAAGTTTCAACGCTTTAATGAGCATTGAAACGTATAAAAATTGTTTACAAAAATTATATGACTGAGCCTTGTGGGCCTAAGAAAAATTGCCCGTTCGGCGTGATTACGTCAGGTTTCAGGAGGAGGAGCAGGAGGAGGAGGATGAATACAATACACAGATTGATGAAGCTAAAAGGTCCCCGTTTTTGATGGTGATAGAGAACGATGCTTCCATCCGCGGGTGCAGCCTACGTATTGTTTAGGTATCGCTGCTGTCCGCTGGTGGAAAAGAGAAGTCTGGGGAAATCCAGGCTTTGTTCATCTTGATGAGTGTAAGCCTGTCGGCACTGTCGGTTGGCAGGCGGGTACGCTTATCCGTGATGATTGCCCCAGCCGCACTAAACACCCTGTCTGACAAGACGTTAGCCGCAGGACAAGCAAGCACCTCCAAGGCATACAGCGCGAGTTCAGGCCACGTCTCCAGCTTCGACACCCAGTAGTTGTAGGGGACAGAGGCGTCACGGAGGACTGTCGTGCGATCGGCTACGTACTCCCTCACCATCCTTTTACAGTGCTCCCGCCGACTCAGCCTTGACTGGGGAGCGGTGACACAGTCTTGTTGGGGAGCCAGAAAGCTGTCAAAGGCCTTAGAGAGTGTTCCCTTCCTGTGCTGTACATGCTGCCTGATCTCCGCGCCTCCCCTGCTACCTGGCCCTCGGAACAGCGCCTTCGGCCACTAGCGCTGTCGGATGGGAATTTTACCATCAGTTTGTCCGCCAGGGTCCTGTGGTATAGCATCACTTTCGAACCCCTTTCCTCTTTGGGTATGAGAGTGGAAAGGTTCTCCTTATACCGTGGGTCGAGCAGTGTGTACACCCAGTAATCCGTAGTGGCCAGAATGCGTGTAACGCGAGGGTCACGAGAAAGGCAGCCATGTGTGCCAGGGTACCTGTACGCAACACATGGCTGTCCTCACTAGGAAGATCACTTTCAGGATCCTCCTCCTCCTCCTCAGGCCATACACGCTGAAAGGATGACAGGCAAGCAGCATGGGTACCCTCAGCAGTGGGCCAAGCTGTCTCTTCCCCCTCCTCCTCATCCTCCTCATGCTCCTCCTCCTCCTCCTCAACGCACTGAGATATAGACAGGAGGGGGCTCTGACTATCCAGCGACATACTGTCTTCCCCCGCCTCCGTTTCCGAGCGCAAAGCGTCTGCCTTTATGCTTTGCAGGGAACTTCTCAAGAGGCATAGCAGAGGAATGGTGACGCTAATGATTGCAGCATCGCCGCTCACCGTCTGGGTAGACTCCTCAAAGTTTCCAAGGACCTGGCAGATGTCTGCCAACCAGGCCCACTCTTCTGTAAAGAATTGAGGAGGCTGACTCCCACTACGCCACCCATGTTGGAGTTGGTATTCCACTATAGCTCTACGCTGCTCATAGAGCCTGGCCAATATGTGGAGTATAGAGTTCTGGGTGGTCGATAGATTGCTGGATGCACTTTCTGCCATCCACGACAGGACCTGCTCACACTGCTCATTTTCTAATAAAGGTCTACCGCGTGGACCCATTAATTGTGAGATGAATGTGGGGACGCCAGAAACGTGCCTCTCTCCTAATCCCGCAGCAGTCGGCTGCGATACACCTGGATCAGGAGCTTGGCCTGTGCCCACACCCTGACTTGGGCCTCCGCGTCCTCGCCCGCGTCCACGTCCTCTAGGCCTACCACTACCCCTCAGCATGCTGTATTACCAGTAGTGCAGAAACAGAACGCTGTAATTAAATGTGCCGCTTATTCGCCTGTGGTTGGAGGCTGACTTCCCTTACGGAAGTCAGCTCCGCTGTCCTCGGCCCCATCCACCAATGTCTCTCAGCGCACCGTCCAGCCGTCGCTAGCGCAAGTGTTGGAGCACAAGCGCAAGTACACCGCCACGCACCCGCACGCTCAAGCGTTAAATGTGCACATAGCCAAATTTATCAGCCTGGAGATGCTGCCGTATAGGGTTGTGGCAACGGAGGCTTTCAAAGGTATGATGGCGGCGGCGGCCCCGCGCTACTCAGTTCCCAGTCGCCACTACTTTTCCTGATGTGCCATCCCAGCCCTGCGCGACCACATTGTACGCGCCCTCACCAACGCGGTTACTGCCAAGGTCCACTTAACAACGGACACGTGGACAAGCACAGGCGGGCAGGGCCACTATATCTCCCTGACGGCACATTGGGTGAATTTAGTGGAGCCTGGGACCGCTCACGTCCTACCCACCCCCAGAATTGCGGGCCCCAGCTCGGTGGTGGTATCTGCGGCGGTGTATGCTTCCTCCACTAAACCACCCTCCTCCTCCTCCTCCTCCTACGCAACCTCTGTCTCGCAATCAAGATGTGTCAGCAGCAGCACGTCGCCAGCAGTCGGTGTCGCGCGGCGTGGCAGCACAGCGGTGGGCAAGCGTCAGCAGGCCGTGCTGAAACTACTTAGCTTAGGAGAGAAGAGGCACACGGCCCACGAACTGCTGCAGGGTGTGACAGAGCAGACCGACCGCTGGCTTGCGCCACTGAGCCTCCAACCGGGCATGATCGTGTGTGACAACGGCCGCAACCTGGTGGTGGCTCTGCAGCTCGGCAGCCTCACGCACGTGCCATGCCTGGCCCACGTCTTTAATTTGGTGGTTCAGCGCTTTCTGAAAAGCTACCCACGCTTGTCAGACCTGCTCGGAAAGGTGCGCCGGCTCTGCGCACATTTCCGCAAGTCCCACACGGACGCTGCCACCCTGCGCACCCTGCAACATCGGTTTAATCTGCCAGTGCACCGACTGCTGTGCGACGTGCCCACACGGTGGAACTCTACGCTCCACATGTTGGCCAGGCTCTATGAGCAGCGTAGAGCTATAGTGGAATACCAACTCCAACATGGGCGGCGCAGTGGGAGTCAGCCTCCTCAATTCTTTACAGAAGAGTGGGCCTGGTTGGCAGACATCTGCCAGGTCCTTGGAAACTTTGAGGAGTCTACCCAGATGGTGAGCGGCGATGCTGCAATCATTAGCGTCACCATTCCTCTGCTATGCCTCTTGAGAAGTTCCCTGCAAAGCATAAAGGCAGACGCTTTGCGCTCGGAAACAGAGGCGGGGGAAGACAGTATGTCGCTCGATAGTCAGAGCACCCTCCTGTCTGTATCTCAGCGCGTTGAGGAGGAGGAGCATGAGGAGGATGAGGAGGAGGGGGAAGAGACAGCTTGGCCCACTGCTGAGGGTACCCATGCTGCTTGCCTGTCATCCTTTCAGCGTGTATGGCCTGAGGAGGAGGAGGATCCTGAAAGAGATCTTCCTAGTGAGGACAGCCATGTGTTGTGTACAGGTACCCTGGAACACATGGCTGACTTCATGTTAGGATGCCTTTCTCGTGACCCTCGCGTTACACGCATTCTGGCCACTACGGATTACTTGGTGTACACACTGCTCGACCCACGGTATAAGGAGAACCTTTCCACTCTCATACCCGAAGAGGAAAGGGGTTTGAGAGGGATGCTATACCACAGGACCCTGGCGGACAAACTGATGGTAAAGTTCCCATTCGACAGCACTAGTGGCAGAAGGCGCAGTTCCGAGGGCCAGGTAGCAGGGGAGGCGCAGAGATCAGGCAGCATGTACAGCACAGGCAGGGGAACACTCTCTAAGGCCTTTGACAGCTTTCTGGCTCCCAGCAAGACTGTGTCACCGCTCCCCAGTCAAGGCTGAGTCGGCGGGAGCACTGTAAAAGGATGGTGAGGGAGTACGTAGCCGATCGCACGACCGTCCTCCGTGATGCCTCTGCCCCCTACAACTACTGGGTGTCGAAGCTGGACACGTGGCCTGAACTCGCGCTGTATGCCCTGGAGGTGCTTGCTTGTCCAGCGGCTAGCGTCTTGTCAGAGAGGGTGTTTAGTGCGGCTGGGGGAATCATCACAGATAAGCATACATGCCTGTCAACTGACACTGCCGACAGGCTTACACTCATCAAGATGAACAAAGCCTGGATTTCACCAGACTTCTCTTCTCCACCAGCGGACAGCAGCGATACCTAAACAATATGTAGGCTGCACCCGCAGATGGAAGCATTGTTCTCTATCACCATCAAAAACATGGACCTTTTAGCTTCATCAATCTGTGTATAATATTCATCCTCCTCCCCCTGCTCCTCCTCCTGAAACCTGACGTAATCACGCCGAACGGGCAATTTTTCTTAGGCCCACAAGGCTCAGTCATATAATTTTTTAAACAATTTTTATACGTTTCAATGATCATTAAAGCGTTGAAACTTTCACCTGAACCAATTTTTATTTTAACTGGGCTGCCTCCAGGCCTAGTTACAAATTAAGCCACATTAACCAAAGCGATTAATGGGTTTCACCTGCCCTCTTGGTTGGGCATGGGCAATTTTTCTGACGTACATTAGTACTGTTGGTACACCAATTTTTGGGGGCCCTCGCCTACAGTGTAATCCAATTAATTTTTTGCCCACCTGCATTAAAGCTGACGTTACATCAGCTGTGCTGGGCACTGCAATGGGATATATTTATGTACCGCCGGTGGGTTCCAGGGAGCCACCCATGCTGTGGGTCCACAGGGAGTTGTAACTGCATGTGTCTATTTCTAAAAACCCCAGTCTGACTGGGGCATGCAGTGTGGGCCGAAGCCCACCTGCATTTAACATGACATTACCTCAGCTGTGATGGGCAATGCAATGGGATATATTTATGTACTGCCAGTGGCTTCCTGGCACCCACCCATGCTGTGGGTCCACAGGGAGTTGTAACTGCATGTGTCCACTTCTCAAGAACCCCAGTCTGACTGGGGCATGCAGTGTGGGCCGAAGCCCACCTGCATTAAACATGACATTACCTCAGCTGTGATGGGCAATGCAATGGGATATATTTATGTACCGCTGGTGGCTTCCTAGCACCCACCCATGCTGTGGGTCCACAGGGAGTTGTAACTGCATGTGTCCACTTCTAAAGAACCCCAGTGTGACTGGGGCATGCAGTGTGGGCCGAAGCCCACCTGCATTTAATCGGACGTTACCTCAGCTGTGATGGGCACTGCAATGGGATACATTTATGTACCGCCGGTGGGTTCCAGGGAGCCACCCATGCTGTGGGTGCACACGGAATTCCCTTTGCGGAGTTGTACCTGCCTGTGACTATTTATAAAAAACGCAGTCTGACTGGGGCATGCAGACACCTTGACAGAATGAATAGTGTGTGGCACATAGGTTCCCCATTGCTATGCCCACGTGTGCAGCTCCTGATGGCGGTGGCACAGGATTATATTTCTCATTGCTTCTGTACAGCATTGTGGGCTATCGCCCCGCCCCTTTTAAAGAGGGTCGCTACCTAGCCGTGCCAACCCTCTGCAGTGTGTGCCTGCGGTTCCTCCTCATGGCAGACGCACTTATAAATAGACATGAGGGTGGTGTGGCATGAGTGCAGCTGAAGGCTGCGCAGGGACACTTTGGTGTGCGCTGTGGACACTGCGTCGTGCGGGGGGGAGGTTGGGCAGCATGTAACCCAGGAGAAGTGGCAGCGGAGTGTCATACAGGCAGTGATTGTGCTTTGTTGGTGGTAGTGTGGTGCTTAGCTAAGGTATGCATTGCTAATGAGGGCTTTTCAGAAGTAAAAGTTGTTGGGGGGGGGCCACTCTTGCCGCTATTGTGGCTTAATAGTGGGACCTGGGAACTTGAGATGCAGCCCAACATGTAGCCCCTCGCCTGCCCTATCCGTTGCTGTGTCGTTCCCATCACTTTCTTGAATTGCCCAGATTTTCACAAATGAAAACCTTAGCGGAGCATAGGTCCCATACAAAAATGCTCGGGTCACCCATTGACTTCAATGGGGTTCGTTACTCGAAACGAACCCTCGAGCATCGCGATAATTTTGTCCCGAGTAACAAGCACCCGAGCATTTTGGTGCTTGCTCATCTCTAGTCAGCACCATTCCTCTAGTTAACCATTGATTAAAGGGGTTGTCTCGCGAAATCAAGTGGGGTTATACACTTCTGCATGGCCATATTAATGCACTTTGTAATATACATCGTGCATTAAATATGAGCCATACAGAAGTTATTCACTTACCTGCTCCGTTGCTAGCATCCCCATCGCCATGGTTCCGTCTAAATTCGCTGGCAGCTTGCTTTTTAAGACGCGCTTGTGCAGTCCGGTCTTCTACTCTCAGCACGAGCCGCTTCAGCCTGCTAGCCGCTACAGCTCTTCTGCGCATGCGCAGACGAGCTGTCACTTCTTGGGAGCGCGCTGGAGCGGCCATTCTGTACTATCCTCTCTTAGAGAGGGGTGCAGTAACTTGAGCCGCCCAGCTGTCCCGAGAAGCCGCCCAGCTGTCCCGCCGCCCTGCCGCCCAGGTAAGTGATGGGTCGGGGGTTATGTGTCACTAACAGACGTGGGCCCCTCCGGGTGTCCTAGCGCTGGGCTCC